>NW_008824900.1:2841145-2844059 GCF_000699105.1 Pygoscelis adeliae | reverse complement strand
TGCTTAAAATATTCCCAGAGCTTACAGAATTACTGAAAATTGAATACTAGATTATTCATTCTCCAGATTTGAAAAATATTCAGAAAACCTCCTTATGATCAAAACAAAAAAACTTTTTATCTTTTTGTATTTTGCGTCTAAAAATTTCATTAAAAATAACATTTGTTTTCTCCTTCTCATGTTTATTTGCTCTTTTGCTTAAGATTTTATTTCACTTTCACTTTCTATCAAGATAGACTTTAAAATGTGGTCTGAGCTAAAATTTAATATGCATAATAAAATTTACTATGTAGCTGAACAAAAAGTCGCTGCACCAAAAATGGTCCAGTCCAGCAGTTTTCTAAATGATGCAGGAGAAAAATAATGGGGCAGAGTAGCAGAAGCCTGACCCTATTCCCGTAAGACTGTAAGATTTATCACCTACATAAGCAGAATGCTACAGAAAAGAGATCTATTGACCACAGCAATAACTCACAACCCAGTAAAGCTAGCTGAGATGTTAGTCTGGTATTTGCTGATAGTACCTTTATTATGTGGTTCTCAGAATCTTTTTAAATATCTTTGCTCAACAAGTTACTGGTTTTGATATTATGCACCACCTACTCTTTTTTAGACCAGCCACTTATTTACAGTACTGATATTCAGGGGAGGGGGGAGCTGCAGGCACATGCTATCTTGGTATAACAGAAATATTACTCAAACAGAAATATGTTTCCATAATACCTTCTATTTGAATAGAATATTTACTGGGGAAATGAAAAATAAAAAAGTCAGAAAACTGCTATCACTTGCACTGCATGGACTGAATTTTTGCATTTTTAGGTACATGTAGGGAGGTGCTCAATCAGCGTTCAGTTTTGCAGAGCATTTCTTCAAGGGCTGGGATAGCAAGGGTAGAAGGTCCTTAAGAAGTCATCCAATACTAGAAGATGGACACAGAGGGCATCGTCTCTTCCTGATGAGCTTGTGTCGGAGCCCTGAGTGCAATTCTTCCCCCGGCAGTGTGCTCAAGGCCAGCGCTGATAGGGTGCCTCAGACTGCTGTGAAAAGAGCTGTAAGAAGCAGGGGCCTGGCCCCGTTTGCTTCGCAGCTGCATTTAACTCAGGCCATCAGCCCTTGATCTCTGCCTGAGCTACACTGCAGCCACGCCTGCGCCTGGCCGTGCACCCCACTGATCCGGACCCTGACCCATGGACTTGACTTCCTGCCTCGAGTTCAGATCCATCTCTAGAATTCCCCTAGAGAAAGACAATTTTCTTCCAGCAACCTTCAGCTACAATGTAGCTATTTTAGCCCAGCAAGAGAGTCCAAAATACACACAATGGACTGAAGAAATAGCCCTAGTCTTTATTTCCTTCTCCATTTTCACAATCTCAGTGTCAGACATGCTTCCTGTATTCTTTCAGGATTTAAAAGAAAATGTAATGTTTTTTGGAAGTCCTAAGCAATCACAAGTTGTAATAATACATCTAGTTATGATTCATTAAAAGTTATGTCAATTATTTGTTAAGGTGACTAGCTCAAATATCAAATACTACAGAATCCTAACTAAAAGAGCAGAAGCTTTATCCAAGAGGATTCTTGGAGTTAGCTGCATAAAAACATGCTATAAACAAAGCACAAATAAAGTAACAGAAAGTGTCAACAGCTCAGTTCAACCCAACCATTCGTGGGAAAGGGAGCCTAGATGAGATTATCCAGCACCCTGTCCAATCACATCATGAAAACCTCCAGTGACAGGGACTCTACCACATCCCTGGGAAGGTTGTTCCAGTGAATGATTGCTTTCACTATAAAAAATTTCTTTCTTATCTCAAGATGAAACCTATCCCAGTGCAACTTGTACCCGTTGCTCCTTGTCTTCTCCATGTGGCTCCTTGTGAAGTGTCCCTCCACACACACACAGCCCAAAGGTGCCCGGGACCCAGACCCCCCCGTCAGACACCCCTGGGGGCCTCGCAGGCCTCCCAGAACACAGCAACTGATGATGATGATCTTTTTTACCCCATGAAATCCCCTCTTTCCATCTGGACGCATTTTCTTGAAGAGAAAGAATCATATCTTGTAACTCTGGGGTATCTCCAGTGGCCAGCTGGCCGGTGGTCCTTCTCCGTATCTCTGTGAGCAGGAGAGGAGCTTTCCTCTGATGCTTTCTGTGGAGCAGAGACTGTGTTACCTTGTCGGGAAGGACTTACAACTGTAAGAGATTCATAAAATATAGACACTGAGAAAAGAAATTAAAATGGTTTCTACACTTCTTTCTTACTGTTGTCAGACAAAAAACAGCACCACTGTGCATTTTTTTGACCACTAGCAATCTTGCATACTACCTTAAAGTTTGGTAAAACTCATGCCTGAAAAAGTAACTCCATGTAGCAAAATCTGTCCATGGAAATATTTTCAGCACATACTGAAGACACAGGCTGAATAGATGTATTTATGAATACACAGCCAAACTTTAGGGGTTTTCCCTCTGCATTTGTTCCTATAAGCCCAGCACTTTTTGCCAGGAATCATTTAAATTTATAGGGGAAAGGGGCAGAAGATCCTGAAATAATTTTGGTTTTCGATGTGAAGCTTTATTTTCACAGCTCATGCTGTGAAAATTTTCACAGCTCACGCTTTGTGCCTTTGTTTCACAAAGGCACAAAGATAGTATGAAATAGGAAAAGTTCCTCTCTAACTATCTGTCCTGGTTTCGGCAGGGATAGAGTTAATTTCCTTCCTTGTAGCTAGTACAGTGCTGTGTTTTGGATTTAGGAGGAGAACAATGTTGATAAGGCACCCATGTTTTAGTTGTTGCTAAGCAGTGCTTGCACTAGCCCAGGACTTTTCAGCTCCCCATGCTCTACCGACTGAGAAGGCTGGAGGTGCACAAGAAGCTGGGAGGGGGCACAGCCAGGACAGCTGACCC
>NW_008824900.1:2823133-2840999 GCF_000699105.1 Pygoscelis adeliae | reverse complement strand
CTTTGGGCTTCCCTTTTTTGTATTTCCCATCTGTGATCTGTTACAGAGCCTGGGCTGATTTCTCACTTTTCAGGCGGGGGGGGGGGGTGGTGGTGGTGGTGGTGAGCGAGTGGCTGCGTGGTGCTCAGTTGCCAACTGAGGTTAAACCACGACACTATCAAAGGTAGACTACTTTCTAAATTAAGAACAAAAACATTTTCATCTGTAGTGCAGCCTGGTTCCACACATTTTAAATTCCTCCCAAATGTTGTGTACAGTTACCTTTACCAAACAACAGTAATCCTCATTAAGAAACAAAACCCAGCCTCTATTCTCTGAACCTCTGAAGATCCACTTGACAATACAAGTCATGCATGTGAAAAGATCGATGCTTAGTAAAGGGTGATGTGCAGCTGAGTAATGGCCCAGTTCTACTTTGGCCTATAACAAGGTTTGAGACCAAAATTTCTTTCAGAACAGCAGTTCATATTTCAGACCGAAAAAAAACCCAAACAAAACAAAACAAAACAAAACAAATCCCAAACCAGCAACTGAATCTTTGTTCATGAAAATATAATTGCCTCAGGTAAAATCAAGTTACATAATTAGAACAACAAAGAAAAATTCTACCACACAGAGTACGTCTGTTGCCATGTGCATAAATTCTCTATGACTTGCCAAAGTAATTTATCCACCCAGAACACACATCCAAGCCGGCCAATATCTAGTACTGAGCAGAAAGGAAATTTAAAGAAAGGCACATCATTTATCATTACAGACAGCTCAGCAATATTGTGAACAGGGAGCACAATTTCAGTGGAGGGGGAAGAGGGAGTGGGAGAATGAAGATTGGAAATGCTTGCAGAGCCCAGAGCCTGCTGTAACAGAAGCCTGACATCAGGATCTCAAGGGCTACTTCCTCTGAGAAAAGAGGAGTACAGAAAGCCGTGTCTTAACCGTTCAACCCTGTCCCAACACATATTGTAATTCAATGAATTGCTATTTTGTGATGGAAAAACTTGCTGTCGGAAAATTTTTGACCACCCTTGCATAACTTGCAGTAGAATTTAATGTGAAGAATAAACAAACTCACCACTCTATGGCAGTCTTACATTAAGGCTGAAAGCTTCCAGAATTAACTGTTACAAAAAGCCCATTTTCACATGCTGCATGTAAAATTCTACCCCTTCCTCTCCACACTTAGAGGAGTTCTTGGCAAGGGTTTCAATGCAGTTATTCAGTACAAAAGCCTGTACTGATTTTTTTCAACACACTGTTCAGCTTTCTAGGCTACAAGATGCTAGGGCAAAGTGAGGCAAGGGTACGCTATTAGTGGTAGTTTCGCTGTTTGATTCCCCCCATCTTTATCGACAACTCAAGTTTAGGTAAGAGAACATACTGACATATGGGTATCATCCTACGGAGTCTCATCGTTCATTAAAATTAAGGAAGATTTTAGCTCCTAGCATCACAAAAGCAGCCTAAATACATGAGCAGGCTGTAAACAGTGTCTTTGTGAGGTTGCAGGCTCCCCGGAGCTTATACACAAGACAGTCTTCTGTTGTTCTTGATGATGCATCAACGGTGATGCCCAGTGAGATACTTGGAGGCAAGGAGGACGTAATGCAGCTCCGGATAGAAGCGATGATAGGAGCTGCAGGGAGTAAATTTTACTGGAGGCAGATTTTAAACAAGTAGTTTGGGAGATGTCTATCTTTTCAGGAGCTATTTCAACTGAACTGCCTCCAGCACAGTCTTGGATGAAAGCACAATTGCAAGCTGCTGAACGTGAGCCCCAGTTAGTCTGTTCCTACTGCACATTACAAGTCTTATTCAACTTTGTAAGTGAGCATAGGCCCTCCTGCTTCCACCCTCCTTTTGGAGATGCTATGGCAGTAGCATGCCTTCTTTCTAAAATGAGACACTTTCACCTTTCCAGGCTGTGGACTAGAGAAGAATCGGCAATCATTTTAGCTGTATGTGCGGTCAGGGATACAGTGAAGAATTTCTCCTCCTGCACATGTGCCAAAGGAGCGTTTTCAGTTCTTAATTTCTGGGAGGTCCTTGATTTTCCTGCTTCAGTTTCTGAGACACAGAAATGACACAGTCATTTCTCTGCCACAGAGCTAAGTTCAGAAAAATCAGCCGGCTGCACAAGAAAAACTAGATTATTAAAATACATGTCTCCTTTTCAGTCATGCTGGAAAACTTAAACAACTGTACAGTAAATATTTTAGCTATCGTGAGACCCTGAAAGCCTGCAGTACCACTTTCAAAAAGAGAGAACAAATTAAGGAACAGAAAAAAAAAAAAACAGATCGAGGAAAGAAATAATCAGAACCCGTAGATATTCCAACAGAGGAAGAATGAAGGATGTACTGCTAACCAAATGTTTCAATAAAAGGTAAAATAAAAGGGCAAAAACTGAGGACAGTCCTTATTGTTTACGAACCAAGACTTATATCTGTCATTGCTGAAGGATGAAAGTAAGACAACATTCATTCTCCATCTAGATTATCCCTGACACACCAGAAGTACCAAATGAGCCAAGACGGCATCCCTTTCCTAGACGTCATCAACCTGCATCAAGCAAAATGGAATGCTACTAGATAACTCTGATGAAGCAGCCAAAGTAATCTTAACCAGTTTCCTGCCTGCAGTTTGGGGAATTCCACTCTTAAGATCAGAAAGATGTATTGGTACTGAAAATGTTTCACCTTTATTGGAGAATAAGGGCATTTTATGAGAACCCATTTAACCAGTGAGAGTTGAGTCAGACAATCTGATTTAAAACAAACAAACGAACAAACAAAACCCCCAAACCCAGAAAAACACATTAAAAAACCAAAACACAATAAAAAACAAACAAAAAACAACCCCCTAAAAAAAAACCCAACCAAAAAAAAAAAAAAATCCAATCCCAAACCAAAAAGAACCCCATAGTTCTTTTCACCACGCCTTGATTCTTTTTCCAATGGGATGTTCACAAAGCTTGTTAATCCAGACTGTGCACAGTTTAATCAAATATCAAGAAAAAAATTAAGCTCAGAACACTACTACTGGCAAACAATAAAAATTGTCCCTGACTTGAAGGGTCTTAAGTTTAATGTGGTGGAGGCAGATATGGCATACAACCCCCCTGCCTGCCAAAACCCCCACAAACCATGCAGAAAGTATATCTTGATTTTCTGTGGCTTTCATGGAGAGTCAGGGATCAGCCTGGCTTTGCCTGAAATAGGATGTAAGTTTTCACACCACTGTCAGTTTGTTAAAGAATACACGGAAAGGTTCAAACTGAAATAACGCCTGAAACTAGATAACTTGACACCACGTCTGGACTGTGTTTTAAATAGTTTGCATAGTTCTAGTTAGGACTCTTCCAGCCATATTTGCTATCTGATGGGTGATTGAATGACATGTTTTTAAAACATGAAACACTGGCCGTTTTGTATTTCTGGTGCCATTCTTTTAAATTTCATGGAAATGGAGCAAAACCAACCCAGACTGGTTTTGAAATTCCTATCACTAACTGTACTTCAGTTACCCAACATACAATGTTTATTTGTGTAATACCTAAATGTGATAATTTTTATAACGGAAGTTGAAAAATTGTTCAGAGAACTATAATTGGGGGGTGGGGGTGGGGGTTCCTCTCTCTGCTCTTCTCCTGACTCACCTCCTCAAGTTCTTGTAAAGTGATTTGGACTCCTCAGATCAATGTCATAACATAGCACAATAGTAAAATTTTTAATTATTTTCTGTTGGGCAGGAGGAACTTAATTTGTGAAAAGTAAACATGCAGTGCACATGTGCTACTTTTTAAAGCTGTTGTAGCAAGTAGAAAGCAGAAAGTTCCAACTGGCTCAATAGCACATTGTCCAAAAAATAAATTACAGTTCCTTTATGGTAAATCAAGGGCAAGAAATCATTATCTTCATCAGTTGCTTCTTCTCCTTAACACTACAACTTACTCTCCAAATCAGTTGTGCCGATTCAGTTCTTTCTATGGATACATTTCAAAATAGATCTGTGAAGTGATCCAGCTGTAGTATTTAAAAACATTACCCCCTCCCCAACTCATACACACACCTACTCAGAGAAAAAGATCGTTTCACAGAGCGGGTCTAGCGCATGGCCACATTAAACAACCATTCAAATGGCTGAATCTGCACCGTAGGATCACAGCCACTGTCAGGGCAAGTTTGAAATGGTTCAGACAGAAAAGGCTCCTGTCCTAAGCCAGATTTACTGTTAAAGAAATCACACTGTGGATCCGCAAGCTAAATCCACGTTAGGGCTCATTATGGACACGTCTCTCCCAGAAACATCTGCAGAATGCCATCCCCATCACCCCCTATTAAAGTTAACTCGTTTATTATGTGTATATCACAGCAGGACTTGGCCTTTTGTTCCTTGTCAATAGCGCAACTTACACTGTACTATCCAAAAGCCACACAGAGCAAGCATCCTTTCCATGTTATTAAAAGAGAACTGGTGCCAATCAACCTAGGACAGTGCAGAGGCTGAGCCCTATCTCAGAAAATTCTCAGATGCTGACACTCTTATAACAAAATTAATTACTACTCTATAGAGCCTGATTGACAGAAACCCTAGGCCCTTTGACAGTGACATGTCAAAATACAATTCAGCGTGGATGTAGTAAGGCATACTGAAACTGGCCTCGTACTATAAGTATCATCAAACACCAACTGAAGGAGGGGAAAAAAAAAAAGCCTCCTCTTTTTTGGGGTGGAGTCACACTTTTATTTTCATAAAAGAACAGGCCATTGAATTTCACCTAAAAAAAATAAATTGGCAAAGAAAAGTCATTAATCTATTCTAATGTAAAATACACAGCTCTAAACTAATGAATATTTGAAACGAAGAGAGTGAAGTTAAATTATTCCTACATAAGCTACAGATGTTGTAGGCAGACTAGAGCATATGTGTTCGGTTTAGTCATTTTACGAAATGCATAGCCATATATCAGCTTATCTGGAAAGTTAATTTTTATTTATTATTTTTTAGCACTAGCATATTTGAGCACAGGCTCATTCTTTTCATTGGATAATCATAACTGCAGATGCAAATATTTCTTTGTTCTTTATAAGCTTCCTAGAAACAAATACAAGAAGCTATTCTGCAGGGAAGGCTCAGACTCTTAACAAGAACAGCTTTTGCAAAATAATGTTGTCTAAAAGCTAGGAAATGAAAGAGGGACAGTAGTTTTAACATATTTTCAGAACAGATTCCTTCTATAAATTTGAATTGCTGCAGTAATCTGGTACAAACTTTGGCAGATTTTTAGCAGACCAGATGTCCACAATAAAATGTTATTTAATGTATCTGTGAACAGTTTCCAATATGCAAATAACTCAGTTTCTGCAAACATCTGATGGACAACTGCCAAAATGATGGGTGTTCGTTTCAACAGAGTAGAAGTGGCTATAGAGATTCTTAGTTTTCTGATAAAAGCACCATTTAAAATATTTATTTATTCATTTTATAATAGTGCATAAGGAACATGTTTGTTTCTAGCAAATAGTCCAAAAACATAATAAAGTTAAAATAAACCTGGGAATAAAATCAACAATGCCTTCAGCGGCAGAAAGATGGAGGAAGAAAAATCAAATTATCCAAAGGATGCTTAGCAATTGTTTTCCACGTAAATTGTATGAGACGCTTTCACATGGTTGCCAGATTTCGAAGTGCTCTCGTAAGTTGCATTGCTTGGTTTTAATTTTGCTTTCTATGATCCTCTGACACTGACAAGCACAGTAATACAGGCCAGCAGACCAATACAGCTGACTGGCTTGATGACAAACTTGGTTTAAGATATGAAAAAGTGTCTTGATGCATTACATTCCCCAGACAGAGCACTCCTCAACATTAGGAAAGCTAGCTAGATTGGAAATAATTTCCTCCATAGCCTCCAAAACATCAACAACCACCCATCCTTCCCAAAGTACAGGACGCAGGGCTAAAGGCAACAAGGCAGCTTTGATACGCAAGTAGAGAATAAGGATTTACAGCTCCATCACTCTTTCTAGGCTTTTTCACGTTACCTATGTTCTCATTTTCCTAAATAATTGAAAAATTTCATCCAGCTGATGGGTCTTCTCAGTTTGTTGTAATTTTATTTTTAAATAACCACCTTGCTGACATACTAAATTGTCTCCAGATTATTTTATTAATCTTATAAGAACATTAACAAAATCAGTTATGTAAGGTATTTACTACTGTAAATCAGTAATGTGTTCTAATTTATGAGAAAGACCCTTTCCCTCTGACTCCAAAGGAAACATGATTGACCCTGACACAGTTATGTGCTCCAGAGGGGAGACAATCTGTCATGTTCAATCATTTCTTGATCGAATCCAAAATGGCAAGTTAATTGTTTAATTAAGGGAACAAGGCCCTTAGAAACTTCCATGTTCTAGATAATTTTATAGTGGGTCTACATAAATAAAATAAGTACGATCCGATTGAATGGAGAGAAATTCCATAAGCAAAACCAGTGCTAAATATATGTGATACTAACAAAAAGCTATCAATGGCTAAGCTCCAGCGGCTGAGCTCAAACAAAATAAGTTGAGTTTGATATAAGTATTTTAGAATTCATATGAAAAATAGTTGGCACATTTGAATGCAGTTGTACCTCATTTAGGTTGTACCATGTTTAAGACAAAGAATGGACCACAAAAACAAAATTCTGTCTTACTTGTTGAGGTAATCCTGAAAAACAGGATTAACGAAAAGCAAAGCAATTTGTGGGAAATTGTGCTACCGATGCTGCAAGCTTTAGTGTGCCTTTTGCATCTTAGAGGATTTTTGCCATCAAAATTTCTGCTGCCTATATCTAGAGGTCACTTTTCACAGCCAGTAAAAGTTCATTTTTATAATATAAAACTATCCATTTGGAACTCTGAACTAGATACTTAACCATGCACTGATTTATTTAGCTGTGAATGGACCCACACACATGATAAATCCCATTATTTATAAAGCAATGTGAAATGCACTTATTCTTTTTGATACGTTATTCATTGAGTACAGTGTACCTGCACCTCTCATTAGTGGAATTTCTCCCAGCATTATATGTTTTCAGAAGTCTCCTTCTCTCTCCCAAAACATTGCCACAAAAATTATTCCTTTCTTTAGCTTAAACTGTCATGATTTGATTGAAACTCAAAACAAAATAAAGTTCATTGTTAATTTTTGAAGAATCACAGTTTTAAATTCTGACCTCAACATAGCTAAAAACATTTGTACGATTCTGCCAGCATTATGCATTTGAAGTTTCTAATGATACTTAGTATTTTGTGGCAAAAGCAAGTAGGTTAAAGCTGGCTTTCCTGCGAGATTTAAATTTTTATGCTTTGTCCAGAGCTTACTTAAGGCTAGAGGTACATACACATTGTCTGTGAAATTTAGGTCGGTTGATGTGTATTAAGCTGCAGGAACTCCTTAGACTCCTAATTGTTAAAAGTTATCTGAGAAAGCCCATACATCGTATTCACGAATTAGAGAAGACAAGTCAGCCACAGAAGTTTTGATGCTGGGGTACTATTTTCTGGATGTGTTTGTTTTATATACATTTAAGCCATATCTACATCCAATAGCTTTACAAAACAAAAATGATTTTTTTTTTTACTTTTTTTTTTTTTAACTAAGGAAGAAACTATACGGAGGACCATGAATTCTGATAGTCTCAGATCACAGAGCTGCCAGTCAACTCAGATGTGCCTGGGGAGGTGGATGGGATGCTTGTTTCTTGTTTTAGGAGCATGGTTATTTTAGGAGAGGGAGGAGGAAAAGGAAAAATAGAAAGAAAGGAAAAAAGAAAAGGAAGAAGAGGAGGAGGAAAGGGAGGAGGAAAAAAGGGAAAGGGAAAGGGAAAGGGAAAGGGAAAGGGAGTCAGATATAGGAGATAATTACAAACCCTCAAGATTAAAAGGAAGGCAGCTCTCAGATCAGGAATTACATAGGGGGAAGAAAGAACATTTTTTTTTCCTTTTACTTTTTAATAGAATCTGGACTGCAAGACTCACTCAAGAACCTTAAAATTGCATAATAAGCCCCCTAAACTTCTATATTTATTTTGAAGTTATGAGCTTTCAAAAACAATAACAGTTAAGTTCTTTTCACTCTGACTTTTACTTTCTTTTCATTGTGACATGTTTCCCAGTTTCTCCTCATCTTAATTGTGTGAGAAAGTTTCTAAACTTTTAGGATAACTCAGTTTCATGAAGGGAGAACTTGAAAAAAACCAAACATAAAATATTTTTAAATTCACAACAAAATAAATTGAACAAACTTGGCTGAACACAGATACTTCAATTCTTTTTCCTTATGCCACTGCTTAAAAATACACAAATAAAATTCCCCTAATGTACAGTGGGCCAGGTTAGGTGAGAAACCGGCAAGAACGCAGAGTGTGTTCTTCTACCAATACCAGCTCACACAGTTGCAGAGGGAAACCAAATAATCCTACCTGGATTCATCGGTGTTTAATCAAAACCTGACTTTTTCCTCCCATCAATTAAAAGATTTGCAGAAGGCAGAAGAGTGGAAAAGGGAATGAGTCTAAAAGTGATGAGGGAACCAGAGGGTCACATCAATAAAGACACAGATTTGTAACAACTGTCTTTGCTCCAGAATGAACAGAGAAGCACAAAGAATCTACTTTCTCCAACCACACTGAGGAGCTGTGCTAAACCTCTGATTAGACAAAGATTTTCTTTAAACTTTTATAAGAATGAGAAGGTCTCCACTAATGAGAGTTTAAGGGAATTTCTTAAATCTAAAGTGAAGGATACCAGGAGTTGAACATAACCTGAGGGTTTTCCTGTACATGTTCGCTAATATTACAAAGAGCTTTCAGAAAACCCTCTGAAGATCCTGTTTCCTGCAGGAAGAAAAAGAAGCAGGACAGATAAGACTTTTGGGAGCTGAAAAGGAAGGAATATTGCTATCAAGTTACATACACAGTATGTTGTTAGAGAAGTAAGAGCCTTCCAAATGCCGTAATATAATTTCCATATCTAGAAAGCAATTTGAAATCAAAAAAGTAGAACAAAAAAGTTCTCTCCTCGCCCCTTCATAAGACAAACTGTCCTGGCATACAAAACCAGTGCAACCTGAAGAGAAATATGATACTGTAACCAGGATAATAACTAAGCTCATTGATAGCGCTTGTGAAAACGTAGCACTGAACCTTTCACAAACAGTAACTGAACCCAGGTCTTTCAGGATTACACTGAAGGAAGAGCTGGGGAAGTACAAGAGGATTTTTCACCCTTCCAGAGACGCCAGTCAAAGTCTTCTGTCCTACCTGCAAAGAGGAATAAGACAGTCCCCATTCACACCTAGATGGCAAATGGCACTATTTGACATTACTGTCTGAAAAGTGTCCCATTGGCAATACTGAGCTTAAAAAACAAAACAAAACCACCCATTAGATCATTTAAAAGGTATAATTTTTTTCCCCTTCTTTGTGGGCATAACTCTAGACACAACAGACTCGCACTGTGCTGTCTGCCTCTATATTGAGCAGGGACAAACAGCTGGTCCTCCTGTAATTCCCCTATTACAGTGATAATTGTAGCATGTCAGAACGTGAAAAAGTTTAAGCTGCACCTAACTCAATGGCCTATTGCTGGGGGGGGGTGGGATGTGTCACGGAGAGAACCAAAAAGCCCCAACAACCACGCCAAATTCATCTGCCTTTATCGTGTTCAGTGGAAGCACTGTTTTCTAAATAGCATATTGCTATAAAGCACAGACAGAAGGGAAGATTTAACCTTTATATAAATGGAGAGCAGTCAAGGGCAATAAAAACTCGTGTCAGGCAAGAGAGGCTTATCAATGCTGACAGGGGTAGGAATGGAGAAGTCAGAACACTTGCTCCTGAGCACAAGGTGTCAGACTCATGGAGACCTTTATAAAGCTCTTCTCTGTTTCTGTTTCATTACAGAAAGCTCCTTTCATGTCGGAAGATGTGCCAGGGAAGGGAGCCACCTTTCCAAATCCTGAGGAAGGTAGTAGCTTGCCCTTCCAAAATAAGGTGACTGAAGTAGGAAATACTGCTGTGACGGCTGCCATATTAAAGGGACCAAAGAGGGCAGCACTTTGAAGTTTTCCTTGGAAGGCACTTTACAAAGCAGTCCTTCAACTTGTGGGGCCTGCAGAGAGCTTCTGGGTCTTGCCACAGGCTCTATGAGGTCTGCAAGGGAGCACCGATTCATGGGAGCAGCCCTGGGGCAGCAGACAGAAGGATGTGGTCATGGCCACAGAAAAGAGATGCAAGAAATCATCACAGAGGTGGTAAACTGGCATGAAGAGAACCAAATGACAGCCAGGTGAATGAAGAGTTACCAAAACTAAGGCATATGAAGGACTTAAATGTTGCTGTGACCAGTTTATCCTGTAAGCATCATAAATTGTCCACAATGAAATGCATTTAAGTTTAGTGCAGGAGGTTTAAACTCGGAAGACAGACAATCAGAAGGTTACAATTGGTATAAAGGAGAAAGAATGGATGGGGAATTGTGTGGCATGTGGGAAGAGATTGAAAAAGTTTGGACATTGGAGAAACTAAAAAAAAAAGGGGGGGCAAAAAAAAAGCCACCCAAAAAAACCAATATGACATTTCTAAACATTGAGAGAAATCCTGGAGCAACATTAAAGAGGATATGCCTTTAGAAATTATAGTGAAGAGGTCACAAAGAGAAACTGCTGGAGCATCCTGGCCCCCTAACAAGAACACACTGTATGCAGCAGCTACAAGGGAACCTACGGCACGTTGTAGCAGAGGAACAATTGGTGGATGTGCAACTGATGTTATCTCAACAGTGCTCTCTGGACACTGGTCCTTTTCCTTCATTTGGCCTCAGCTGAAGCAGTTTGATGCTGTTATCTAATATTGAATCACACCACACTTGTCTGAAAGATATCTCTGCACGTAAGTGGCATAGAACCATCTTTCATCCTCTTTTCTCACATTCATTTCTTCAACAACCAAAGTTTGTTTTCTTAAAGATTTCAGGCAAAATATTCAAAAGAGATGTTATCATTTCCTGTGGATTAAACAAAACAAAAAAAAAGGAAACCAAGCTCTAAGTCTGATGCTTTCACCTGAAATATGGAAATATTTGCTCGTAATAGTCCACATTGTCTTTCTTCCAGTCTGATGCGCAACGGGAGCTTACATCTTTGTTACTCAGAACTTCCATTACATAAGCCCAGAAGCAGCTCGCTACTAAGTGCAACCCTGCCTGGAGGTATTTGCATGTGGTATCCCCCTACGCTACAGAAGAAATCTCCTTGCCGTTATTCCCACACACGCACACACAAAAGACTGTACAACATTTCCAGTTTGAATCACCAATTCTCATATATTCAGCATCCAGAGGAGTACTGTCTGTTATATTTTGCACCAAAAAAAAAGAACCAACCTCTGAAAGTGCTGGAAATGGGGATTATTGAACTTGTAACCTGTACAACATCTGTCTGTGATTCTGTAGGTTAGGAAGCTTTTATAAGACAACATGTCAGTGGTTGACACAAGGTTAACTTTTGAAAATAATCCTGTCTCCAGCATACCCCTTTCACATGTATTTTACACTACCAATATCTCTTTTGTTAAAGTCTTAAACACATTTCTGAAGTGAAACTTAGAGAAACCTAGTTCTTTAGAACCAGAGAGAAACTCAGTACTAGGCCTCCTTAGCATCTACTATACAGTTGTGATGGTTCTGGATAGTATTTAATGTTTTCTGTTTCTTCTCAACAAGAATTCTGTTTTCTTGTCAGAAAATACAGGAATAAAATTTTGTTCAGTATTCTAATAGCAGCACAAGTGTCCTAGATAAAAAAAACATAAAATACTTGGAATAATAGTAGTAGCTAGGGGGATTGCATTTATGGACTATTTGTTATTATGTTATGTGAATTGCAGGAAGCGACTCAAGTGAATATTTGTACTTGTGCAATCTTATTTGCTTTGTATATAGTGGCTCTCATAATGTGGGCATTTGTGCAGTCTTTGTATTTTACATGGCTTCCCAAGAGGAGAAGCAGCAGTGAAACCAATAAAGCACGCAATAAACCCGTATTAATAATGTATGCAGAGCTATAGATGTCTATTTATATGATACAATATTAAAATGTAAATGCCTTGCTTTTTTTTTTTTTAGATGAACATGAATGACCAAAACAATGTTCTTAGCTTTTTTTACCAACAACATTGATATCTTCATAGTGCTCCATGTTAAGGAACACTTTCAATACACAAAAAAAAAAAAGCCCCCAAATTTTTACTAGTGTGTATGTAATTATAATATTGGTAAGAAAAAAATTACAAAATTTGAGGTACAGAAAATGTCTAATATTCATGTGCTTTTGCTTAAGATAAACAGAATATACTAATTCAGTAACAAAAAAAAGATTTACCCAAATATGCTGATATTTGTAAAATTCAATTCAATCCATCATTTGTAAAAACTTGAGGGTTTATTACTTCTTTATTATTTCTCATCTAAGTGATGACGTTGACACTGAACAGCAAACTGTAAAGACTGTCACATCTTCATTTGAAACTGTGGCAGAGATACAAACTTGCATAGACCTTAGCCAAAGATCACATTAAGGTTTTTTGGTGACAAACATTAGTAAAATCTATTTTTTAGGCTCTTATTCACATAATCTGATCACCTGTTAGAGTGCTTTTAGGTCATTACAGTGGCTTGGTGCAACACATTATATTCACACTTTACTAAGACAGTATGTGACTCACAACTAAATGAGAAGGAGGTAGTGTGGCCATTGTCAGGGGAGATGTTGAATTTCACTTCAGGGTTTAAAAATTTCATCTTGCTGAGAGCATCTTTGGCATACATATTTGATTAACTGGTAGATCTGAAATATCATTACTAATGGACATAATAAATATTTTAATTGTAAAGCAGTTGTTATCATTGTTACCATTTTTTATTTAAACCAAGGAGATCCCAAATCTTTTAGCAAGCTTCTGATGCCCCGAATTTTTTGACTCAAAGACAGAAAAAAGTATAACAAGCAAAGCTTTCTTTTCTTCTGTAGTGACAAGACTACAAGGTAGTACCCTCCTCTGCTGGGGTTTTGGTGTATATAGAGACCAGAAGTATTTCTGTTTGATCAAGCGCTTAATATCGTAGTAGGATCTAAATTTCACCTTTTACCATTTTTATGCAGGTGACAACTGTGGACCCAGATCAGCAGTGTAAAAATCAAGTTAAACTAATTTTATGACTACAGTTACCCACATGCTTGCAAGCTCTGCTGAATTGCCAAAGTTGTTCTGACACTACTCTGTATTCAGTCAGGTTGAAGTAGACAGGTACCAAAACCAACATGTCCATGTCATCAGATGGCAGTCCTAAAAACTCATTTTTCATTATGACTACTATGAAGTAGTACTTTCCCAGCTATGTCAAACTATATTCTAAATGTGCATTGAGGACAGCATGAAAAAAAGTGTTTCTACCATTTTGATTCATGCCCTAGCATGCATCCAGTTTTTTATTCCACACAGGGAGAACCAGCTCTGTCCACATTCCCAGTCACAAAGACCTCTGCTGCCTCTCACCTGAAAGGAGGGCACGTGCAGCTTTGCTGTACGGAGTGCTGTTCAGTGCTTGGGATAGCTTTGAATTTCACCAGAACTCAATACTGAAAACAAGACTTCTGCAGTGGAGCTGCTTTATGCCTTTACAGTCCCCCAAGCAAACCACAGCCATCTTGTCCTCTCTCTCTCTCCAATTTCATATCGCTGTCTCAGTTCTCATCTTCACTTCTTCCTTCATTAACTTCGCAGCTTAGAGGGGAGAAGATTTACCTGCTGCTGTCAAACAGGAGAACTGGGGAGTGTGCAGATACAAAGGAAACACAGGAATTCAAAGTGACTGATTTGAAATATATTCTTCAAAAAAAGAAAGATCTGACTTGGTCTTTGGGAATGACAGGTGCGATTTTCTTATTTTTGCAGAAAGGACTACACATATCAAGGGAGAGCAATACCCACCTGAGAATTTTTGTATAGATATATCTTTGAAGAAGGAGCTTCCGGCATAAATTCTACAATTACCAGGGGACGGACAGGTAGTCTTTCACAGGAGGAGGAAAAAAAAGAGTTATAAACAGCAAAAGTCAAGTAGTTGGAGAATAGAAACAAATCAAGACAAGAACAAAAAAAGACTGACAAAAGAACCTGTCCAATTTTTTAGAAAGTTTCAATCTATTCGATATTTGTTTGCAGGACTGCTGAAAATGTTTGTACCTCTCTATAGCAATATTAGGATCAAAGCACATGCTGATAGTTAGAACTGAATCAGGATCCAAGTTAAGAAGAAAAATTTTTAGCTATCTCACCCATCCTGACTGAGATGATATAATTTGAACTTTATGACTTTCATTAATACAGAAGAGAATAAATAAATGTGAAAAGGTGATGGCTACATGAGGAGACGCATTAAAATTTTGAAATAAAGCTCTAAATAGAAAAGAAGCTGCAACAGAAAAGTAAAATCTAAGCTGTTTGACCTACAAGATAAACAACCAAGCAAGACCCTGAGGCTTCTCCCATCTCCCATTGTGTCTCTTTGAACAAATCGAATCATTTCTCTTGGCTCTTACTTCCCTCCTCAGCTTTGTCAGTCTTGTCTAGTTGGCCTGTAAAGATCTTCAGGCCAGGGCTTGTTTCTTATTACGCTATACCAAGCACAATCTATCAGGTCTTCTGGGCAGCCTGGTACAACAATAGTGATACCTGCAGTACCGTTGAAAACTGATGAACAACTGTATTACATGTATCTTGATTGCTAAGAGCATAAGAATGTCCATACAGGGTCAGACCAAAGCCCAGTGCAGGGTTCAGCTGACCTCCCTGTTGCCAGAGGTAATTGTCCAGGAAAAGGCATAAGCACAGGGCAAGCATTCAGGGATATTCCCTTAAATACTCTCTTCCCAACCCAGCTTTGTAGCTCATCAACTTTTCAAGCCAGCAGCAGTGATACTGGTATCTCTGTTTAGATGTTGCAGTGCCAGCTGAACATTTCAGCTGAGGAGGATGTCCTGCAGGAATTCAGGTCACTAGTGCAGGCGGCGAGTTAACTAATGAAAACTGTTATTTTACAATGATGTAGGCAACTGCAGAGTTTATTTCCTGAGGAAATCACACAATGCCTGATAAATGTAGACAGTGAATGCTCTTACCTGTGGGGAGATGTTTCTTCCATGATCTGAGAGTTGCATGGAACTGCTACCAAATGTCCTAAAACCCCTGAGAGGGTATTATATACTGCTTTTCGATTAGGAGTTCCATGTCAGTGCTGATGACTTCGTGGTAACCCAGACTTGTATGTAAACTGCTTTTCTGTTACTTTATTTCTTCCCTATAATCCTTTCATTCTGAATAAATAGGATTTTGCTTTATGGAAGCTGGTTAACCTTATGCTGAACTAAAAATCAGACTTGCAGTTAATTACTAGGATCTGCAATCTCAAGTCCTGCAATCTAAACATTTTATATAGAGAAAATTGAAGCACAAAGACATGACTTAGGCCAAAACGGAAAATCTAATCAGACTTCGCCAGAGTTCAAAACATTAAATCTCTTATTGTAATTGCAAAACATATTCCAGCAAAAACTGATCATCAAATAGCAAAAGGAAATAGCAAACATATTAAGAACCACATATACAGTATGGCATTTGGGATGCTATATTTCAAAACTTTATCAAGCCATTAACATACCTAGTAATAGACTAGCAATTAATTTTTTTTATAAGTAAAATATATGGTAGATATAGAGAAAACAACTCTTATTCAGTTAGGAAAGGGGGACATAAAAATGTCTGAGAAATATGCACAGTATGTCTTGTATGAATAACAAAAGCGCTGCTATCATAGAGTACATTGCTAAACACTTCAGAAAGGAACTCCTGTTTTCCCAAACATCAGAAAGACAGACCCCATTCTCCTCTGCACTTCCATCATTTCATTTCTGTATTGACTACCTTGGCAAGACCAATAAAGTAATAGCTACAAACTTAGCCAGCTGCTTTTATATGAACATGTTTTGACCTCAAGCTGATTGTACCCCAGAAGTTCGGGCAGATGCCTGGTCATTTATTTTCTCAATTTTCAAGAGCAAATATTTATGTGCATATCCAACATAGGCACCCACTTTGGTAAGCCTGTACCAGCATACACAGCTGATTTGGACATAGATTATCCAGACATAATACACAATTTCTTCACTTGGAGACATTGCAGAATTACCTGGAGAACACTGAAATCTTTTGAGATATTGTTACAAACGTAGTGTGAACCTCTTACCACTGCGTCAAGTCAGCCCGCATGTAAGCTGAAAAAGTATGCACAAATCATGCTCTAAAGTCCCATAGAAAACTTCAAAATTTACTGGAGAAAAACCTTAAACACTTAAAACGTTCATAACTCGCATCAGCTTTACCTGCTTTTACTGGGCTTTGGTTCTGCAAAGTGTTCAGGATGAAATACGCACTCACTTAGGAAACTCTCAAGTGCTTTAGCCCTGTTTCACTCTGAACAAGTGAGTCCCAAAAATAAGCAGAATTATACTGCCAGGCATAGTGATTCTTAACTTCCATTGCCACTGCTTCGACTCTTCCCTTGCTTGAAGTATTCTGCAATGTCTCTTTCCACGCTCACTGTATCAGCACCAGCTATAGCACTTCAGTCTCACACCTCTTCGGGAGAAGAGGTATGAGGTTAATAGCCAAAACTTGCAAGGCTGGAGGAATAGAGTCTCCAGAGTCCATATCTCTACATGAACTGCTCACTGAAACCAATCTGAAATTGTCTTTAATTGATTTAGCATCGTGCCCTTTACAGAACAGCAAACTAGGAACACCACCAGCTGTTGATTAACTGTCAGTTCAACCCACTCCCCCATTCACCTGTGCAGTTGATCTGCAAATGTACCCACCTGCAACTAACAGCATTCAAACACAAAGGAAACAAAGAAAAAAAGAAGAAAAAAAGACCCTCCTGAAGCTATGAACATGAATGAGAGAAAAATCTGTCTCTCTGAAAAATGTCCATGTCAAAGAGTACTCAGTAGATTTGCGAACAGAAAGTTTTGTACCAGGCTATTGGGACAACTGAGAAAAAAATGGTACAGATGCGCACTGTTTGGAATTCCTAAGGCAAATAATAAATAGCATTTTGTGACCCTGAAAGCAGCTTTTTGCTTGGAATCTCATGCTAGTCTGTGGGCTTTTACAGCTAAATAGATGCAGACACCTGAGTGAAGCCTTTACACTATTAATGTCCAGAGAGGCTAAGATAAGTAGTACTGCCATTGCAGTCAAAACCATCGAGAACTAGTACATGTAACTTCTAAGATACCTAAACACCCCCCCCCACCACCTCATCCCGTAGTGGAGCAAAAGCCTTTATTCTTAGTAATTTTTTCCTTTTTTAATGAAGTTTATCTTTTTAACACATTTTGGAGACATGAAGTTTAGTCACTTGAAAAAGAAATATACAAAAAAAACCCACACATCTGTTTCCATTCAGAGAGATCAAAAGGTTTGAGAACAAATCTACCCTACAGCCTTAGCTCAGTGGTTGCCCTTTTTTCCAGTCCTGCCATGCGAACCCTCTAGACCTTGTGGAATATTCTTTCCCCTCATCCCCCATCTCATCCCCTCAGAGATTTCCCCAAGACTGAATATGACACAGGACCTACAGGTACCATATCATAGAATCATAGAATCATTAAGGTTGGAAGAGACCTCTAAGATCATCGAGTCCAACCGTCGACCCAACACCACCGTGCCCACTAAACCATGTCCCTAAGCACC
>NW_008824900.1:2814662-2822913 GCF_000699105.1 Pygoscelis adeliae | reverse complement strand
AGGTCTCCCCTCAGCCTCCTTTTCTCCAGGCTAAACAACCCCAGTTCCCGCAGCTGCTCCTCATAAGACTTGTTCTCCAGACCCTTCACCAGCTTCATTGCCCTTCTCTGGATACGCTCCAACATCTCAATGTCCTTGTATTGAGGGGCCCAAAACTGATCACAGTATTCAAGGTGCGGCCTTTCCGGAGTGGCAACTGGTACCAGGAAGCATCTGAAATGGTGTTGGATACCTACATTTGGGCAGCCCTGGGGCTGGGTGCCCTCTGTGCCTCACAGAGAAGGAGCGATTCCCTTCCCACCACCCTGAGTCAGACGCCAGCAGCCCCAGACCAAGGCAACCCTGCTGCCTCCCCATCCCACCTTGCTACACTCCTTTAGGAAAATATACCTTACTACAGGATTTTTTTTTTTTTTTTAAAGAACATCAAAACCGCACAATAATCCTATTGCCCTAGTCACTTAGGCTTTATAATTTACATCTATGGGATCTACTAAATCAATGCAGACCATAAAAAACAAAACAGAGAACATTAAATACTAAGCGCAGACATTCCTCAGAGACATGTATCAAGGTGGGAGAAAAACTATGATAGTTATTCTTGTTGAGAGCCTGATGCAATTCTGAGCTTTCCTGGTGAAATTCAAACCTGCAATAAATACACCTCTTTCTTTACAGTGTGTCAAGTTTTCTTGCTGTACTATTTTTAAGACATTTGTAATGACTACAACAACAAAGGAATCATATTATATAAATAGCTATATTCTATATGCAGCATACTAGAAATCCTGAACTACTTAATGATACTATTGGCAGATATAAGCCATGAAACACTGCTTAGCTATTCCTTTCCAACACTTTTGAAATAATTCAGCTCCAACAATATTCTTACGGTTTAGTCCTGCTGTAGATTTCAAAAAACAAACAAACAAACAAAAAAAAAACCCCTAAGCTTGAATCAAGTCGGTGGCTTGAATCAAGGTGGTGACTTGATTCAAGAAAGAAAAAAAAAAGAATAGAGAAATACACAAAAAGGGAAGGAATTTGGCATTTATCTATTTATATTAGAAATGATCCATCTAGGTTTCACTGGTGATGGTTTGGGCATTTGGTTTTGCAAAAGGCTAGATGCAAACAAAGGCAGTATCGGTCTCTGTTGTCAACCAGATGCTGTCAACAATTTGCGAGAGCAGCAGAACTGAAGCAATGTCCTCCATTTGGGACCAGCTTACCAAGGGGGTCAATTATCCTAATAATAAGATTGCTAATAGCATGCTGAGCATTTTCTTTGCAGACATGGCTGAAGACGGATCATTGCGGGGCACGTAAGCTCCTATGCCATCTTCCCCCTTGTGAATGGCCGTAGGGATCATCACAAAACTTGCATCTACAGCCTGATCCTGGAACATGTCCAAGAGAATCTCTTGAGAAGCAGTGATACAAGATTTCCTGACAAACAAACTCTATCCATCCTTCTGAGAAGGATGGCTCCAAAATATTCTATCACTTCATGTCACAGCGCTGACAACTTTCCAACTATATGCATACTTAGCATTTACAAAGTGCAGAAAAGTGGAGAGGATGGACATCAGCAGGCAGGGTTTTTTTTTCCAACCCATTTTCTATTTTCTTGTCTATCGTAAATTCAGGATTCAGCATGTCACAAAATCAGAATTCTGTGTCTCTGTACTACAGGAAGGGGGCATGTTTGGACAGGTAGGCATTACTGAAATCAGCACATAAAAACTGTAGCAATAGCAGACAAGAAGAAGGAGCTGCAGGTGTGTAACTACTGAAGAAGGCTATGTAACTGAGGGAGAATTCAGTCTTCAGAAATAGATGATGTCTCTTTTACCCAGTGTAAAAGGAAGGTGACTACTGAAGCTTCCCTCCAGTGACCCCTTCCCACCTTACTTTGACACCTTCTATCTCTCAGTGGTATCTCACTCAAATACGTGGTTAGCATCCCAAAATATTTCTTTACAGACCAATAATTGGTTAAGCTGGCAACAACCTATGGTTGTCATCATCTGACAGCAGTTTGTTGGCTTGCAAAAAGTAAAGCGGTGTGGTTTCAGTGGGGAGTAGGCCAGGTGTCCATGCCATTGAAAATGTCCATGGCACAACTGTTACTAAGTGATGCCACTGATGTCTGCACAGAGGCCAGGGCTGGGCAGTGTTGGAGAGTGAAGAGCATGCTACCAGCCAGAGAATGGTCAGTAGAATCACTCCAGCTGTGTTTGATGGGAGCTAGACAAATCCATCTGTACAGCTCCTCCTCCTGACCTCTGCATTAGTGCACAAGTCATTTAAAAAGCGACAAAGACATTCTTCTTCTTTAAAATGTTATAATACAAGATCTGAATCTTGCTATGGTTTGAAAAGGGCTGTGAAATCTTCACCTTGATGAGTCTTGTGCTGTCTAAAGCAATTTAGCATATTCTTCCCTCCATTGAGCTATCAATGACATCTTATGCAACGATCATGTAAAATAGGATGGCTGAATCCACAATTCTGAACATAAAGCAAATAGATGGTTTTCTTTGGAACAGCTTAATCATTTTTCTCCCTCTAGTTCTGTGGGTTTTCTGGTTTTGCTCCACTCAGCAACTTTGCAGTGGAGGGGGGCACTGAACTGCATGACCTTATAGAATTAGATACCTGCACAATTCCAAATATAAACTGTTCTCTCTGCAGAGCGATCAAAGACGCTTTCTTTTTCATCAAAACCGAACATGTTAACTAAACCACCATGACAAACTCTGTACTATTGCAGTCAAATCTAAATGGCTGTTCAGTGATGCACAACTTCTTCTTTTAAATTCTAGCCTGCTTTGTCTCTCTAACACAACCAGTTACAATTATATTTTTCATTCTTTCCACATCCCTTCCAACCACCTGCAGTCAGAGCATGTGTTTCTCATCCAATCAGTTCATACTCTGTACCTGCCCATGTGGAGATGACCTGAAGTAAATGGATAACACAACTCACCTGCTACCTGATTCTTGTACTGAATAAGCTTTAGGAAGGGTTTCAAGAGCTTAAGTATGTTGGCAACTGGGAGCTGCCTTTGGAAGTATATAGAAATAAAACATAAGTAAGGATCATTTTGTGGTCTGATTTTAGTCATTACTGGCCTAGGTTTTCTGACTCGGCACTCAGTTACCTTTAGCTTAGTTAGAATTTCTCAACAATTCACAATCAGGATCAAATTTACTAATATTGCAGAAACTAGCCCATAATTTAGCCCAGCAGTGCTCCTTAACAGAAGCCCGACATTGGATTAACCAGATTCACGTGAAGCAGAGAAAAGCAGAAAAATGGCAAATGTAATTCTGGCATAGCATCTGTCCACGCTGTGGCTTAAATGAGCCACTCTGGGTAAAATGGGAACTACCTTTATTTATCTTAAACCCAAACAGAAAGCCATTTTTGGAAATGCCCATCTGTTACAAGGCAGTGGTGGTTTCCAGGGCTATTCAGATCCCTCCAACATTTTCAAGTACCCAATAAAATAATGTTTTGTATATATTTCACTAAATCTCTGCCTTTCCTTATGTCTATACATATATTATCAATATCTACGCATACTGTTTCTCTGGGGATTTACATCTGTGATCTAGCGTTTCTCAGTTTACAGAGAAAATGGAATAAAAAAGAACTATCTGACAATATTAGGTGGTGCTGGATAGTATTACTCAGCTTTGTAATTATCTTATCTCTACCTGCACAGCCATAGTTTCAGTCAAAAAAACCTCAGTCACTTCCACTCCTACTGCAGATAACGTGGGCCAACAAATCACTTAATCTATACCCATTCCTCCGCAGAGGTGATAACAGAAGTACTAACTTCCCTAGGATAATCGTGCATCAGACTGGTCTTGGAGTAGGAGAATCACTGCTGCATGAAGCAGTGATGCTCCGAGATGCAATTCCACCACAAGTCGGGTTTCCTTGAGACCAGAAGTTACAACTCAGAACAGATGTAGCTCCTGTCTAATTATTTTATTCGCTTCTCCACATACACTCACATCAAACACTGAGAGTTTGGTTTTGCCATTATGGCTGTACAAGGAATAGAAATCACTTTGCAAGCCCTTTCTCTTTTCATGCAGTCCTGTAACGCTGTTGTTAGAAGAGGTTTTGTTCTCCTCCATAGCACTGTGGGAGGAAAACAAGGGTAAAGGGACACACAGGTGAGCTCTGATCACTCATTGCCCACTGTGTCTCAGGGCAGAACCACATTCAGGCCCTTCAGCACTAATTTGGGTTTCCAATATTTCACTATTTAATTGCCATTAGAATTTTTTCCCCCAAAGGATAAGCAGCGAAGTAAGAAATCTGCTAAAAAAAAAAAAAAAAGAAAGAAAGAAAAAAACAGTAGCACCCCCTCTCCAAGCCCAAGAAAACAAATACAGCTTCAACAAACTATCTGTTGGATACAGTTCTATTCAGTAACGAGATAAAATTATCCCAAAGTATTTTGTCAAGGCTGTGACATATGTCCACTACAAGTATTAGTACTGTGGCATATACCTAATTTATAGCTTTTTACAGAGCATTTTCAGCTTTCATCATGCTTCTCTCACACTATTTAAATATATTTTAAAAAAACAAAGAACCCTGTAACGCATATTCCCTAATGCACATTTACAAGCAAAGCATCTATGGTCTCAAAACCACCATGACTCACGTTACAGAGCAAAAAGAGTAAGATGATTAAATAGACTGGCTCACCCAGCTTGTTTTTATACATCAATAAATAACCTCAACATAGCAGAAATAGAGATGTGGGTTTATGTTTGGAGTTAATTCAAACACTGGCTTTTCTTCAGACCTTCCACACTATGTAAAATAGAGCTGGGCGAATAATTCATTATGAATTATTCATTCAATTAATTTAATTTCTTCTGCTCACTAATTAACTATCTTGACTTTTTTGAATGTTTTCATTATCTAAAAATTATTTACTCAACAGTTTCTATGAATAACTCCTTGCCTCTAAATTGTTCACAAGCAGATTACTGCAAGAAATCAAAATTGTAAATTCAAGCTGTGCTGAATAGTTTTAATTAGACATACAAGTCACATAGCATTTTTCTGGTTCCTTGTTGGATATATGAAAAAAAAAACCCCAAAACCCAACAAACCAACACACCACCACAGATATCTCCTGCAAACAAACCCATTCCCAGACTGAAATTCATTTGCCACGAAAATTTTTGAACATATTAATTTTATAGCATAGAATGATTTTGTCTTAATCTTCGAAAAAATAGTAAACTAAGCATGTTAAATTAGAAAGTAAAACACAACTTGCATGCATCTATTCTTTAACCACTTCAGCTTCCCCTACAAGTCTAGGTTCTCTTCTAGGCTCAAACCTCCAGCACAGCTCCCCACTCTGAATCTGGATAAGGGAGGAATGACAGTGCCACCAGTAGGAAAAAATCAAGAGGATGTCTGAGTCTCCTCTTTAGTCTCCATCCAAGGAGAAGGTCATTTCATGGCCACGTTTAGCAGGCTGTAGGGAAGCTCTTACAGAGGCTATGTTGTTCTTTTTTTACTTTGCAGAGGAAATTGAGATATTTATAGGGATAAAGAAAAAGACCACGTAGAGTAAGTTTTGTCTTTTGATTCAAATCACACCTCAGCACTGGGTTCACTGTTTCCTTACAGTTGCACCCAGGCAGGTCATTCAGCCATCTGTGCCTCTGTTCCCTAGCTATAGACACAGGGACAGAAACGTGTCCTTATCTTGCTTGGTTGATGCGATGGTAAAAAGCATAAGAGGGAATAAAGGAATGGGAGACAACTACAACAAGCAACCAGAACATGGTTGTCCTGGTTTCGGCTGGGATAGTTAATTTTCATCCTAGTAGCTAGTATTGTGCTGTGGTTTGGATTTAGCCTGAGAATAATGTGACAACACACTCATGTTTTTGTTGTTGCTAAGCAGTGCTTATACTAAGTCAAGGACTTTTCAGCTTCCCATATTCTGCAAGCGAGGAGATGCGCAAGAGCTGGGAGGGGGCACAGCCAGGACAGCTGACCCAAACTGGCCAAAGTGATATTCCGTACCATATGACGTCATGCTTAGTATATAAGCTGGGGGGAATTGGCCGGGGGGGATGGTGATCACTGCTCAGGGACTGGCTGGGTGTCGGTCGATGGGTGGTGAGCAGTTGCATCACCTGTTTTTCCTGGGTTTGTTTTTCTCTCTCTGTTGTTGTTTTCCTTTTCATCATTATTATTATTTTATTTCAATTATTAAACTGTTCTTATCTCAACCCACGAGTTTTCTCACTTTTGCTCTTCCAATTCTCTCCCCCATCCCACCGGGGGTGGGGAAGCTGAGTGAGCGGCTGTGTGGTGCTTGGTTGCTGACTAGAGTTAAACCACAACAATGGCCAATAGCAATGAACCTGGCTGGGAAATCATTATATACACAGAGACGAGGTATATAAAAAAAACTTTCAGCTTTCCAATAGCCAAGCAAAGGAAATTTTCCCCTGCATCTTCTAAAAACAACAACAAAAAAATCCCCCCAAACCCCCAAACCTACCTTGGATATATCTATCTTCTTCCTACAGCTGTTGTTGCTTGTAAATGGGAGATGTTCACTTCCACTCCCTCTAGGATGAGAGGAAAGGGAGAAGTTAAGATGACAAATTATAGTCTATGAGAGCATAGAGTATTTCAAAGAGAAACATAGAACTACTGACAACTACCTACTGTTTCTCAGAGGAGATGGCAGCAGACCATCTCATGTGGGATGGAAGAGTGAGAAGCAACTATGATTGCTGTAATCATTACTTGCTATGGCCTGAGGGAACTGAGCTGCTGCCATCAGTTAAAGTTAGTTGGCAATTCTCTTGCCAATTTACAGCTAAGAATTATATCTGCTTCCCACCCACCTGAGGTGGAGGAACTGCATTGTGGACATCTCATCAGATGTGAACAATCAATCTTAACTGAGCTCATGAGACACGTGATGAGAGTTACCTGCTACAAGTTACAGACTTTAAATTGAGGTGATGGTTAACCAAGTATAACCATGTTTCATAAGAAACATGCCAGATTTGGATGTATTCACTCACAAGAACAAATCTTTAACTTACTTCTATGCAGATGATAAATTATTTCAATTTAAGTCCTAAAGTGTCAGTCTGGCCTTTTCCTTCAACACATTAAAGATCCCACACTCCATAACTGAAGACTTTATGAAATAGAAGGCTATACGTAGGCTTTGCCAAGCAGAACTTTTAACATACGTTACAAATGAAACTGTCTTTAAAAAACATTTTGAGACAGTACATGTTACAGACAGATAAAATATGATTTCTGTTAAAATAATTTCTACCTATGTCTTTGATCTAATATAATGTATTTCCAGCCAATTAATTTTAGTTAAAATTAGCATCCTACAGTATTTTCATTCATAGAAAACAATTTTTCTATAGTACCACACGGACCTATATTGATTAAAACCCTTGGAGACTTTCTTAAATATTCAGAGCTGAACTTTAATTCTGCTCACAAAAACAATCTTAAGTCATTTCTTGACTACTGAATTCCTCTTATTAAGTCTCTAGCATACGTGTTACAGCAGACAGATTAAATTCTTGGTGACAATATGCATAATGAAGAGACCCCATTCCTTACAGAGAAGGCTAATTAATCATTAGGTGAGTGCTAGTAAATTTTCCGAATCACCAAGTTTCTGACAGACATGCTGTTAAGCCAGCAAAATGCCCACAGATGTTACTTGCCCATCAGAGGGGAACATATTCTCTTGAGGACTCTGAGCATCTTGTCACTGTTTATTTATTTATTTTTGAAAGAAACAAAAAATTAGCAAACCCATGTAATGATTAATGTATATGTGCAAACAAATAATAATAGCATGAAGCCTATTAATAATTAAAACTAGCGCTAGATTTTAAGATACTAAAGTAGAAATGTGACTTGCTTTCCAGCAGCGCTGAAATAGGACAGTTAATAGATCTACTGCACTGTCTCCCTAATAGCTTAAGCATAACTTAATTCAGAGAAAACAATCCTGAATTTTCACAGCAGGATTCTCAGTTTTACCTTACTTTCTCCCTATGCCTTTTAGTACTTTACTAGCATGGTCTCCACACAAAAGCTCCATCACTAGGTTCAATAACCTGTGTCGTTCTTTCCCACCAGCTATAAAAGCCAGAGCCTTGGTACAGCTCCATGTCTGCTGAGAACCACCCGAACCGC
>NW_008824900.1:2803107-2814645 GCF_000699105.1 Pygoscelis adeliae | reverse complement strand
ATTGCCCATGGGGAGCCTGGTTTTGCTGGCCAGGATATGTCCAAATATGCCCACGAGTTTTCTCACTTTTACTCTTCCAAGTCTCTCCCCCGTCGCACTGGGGGGGAGTGAGTGAGCGGCTGTGTGGGGCTTAGTTGCTGGCTGGGGTTAAACCACAACAGACAGGGATGTTTTTCAGGTGCAGAATTCCAGCCACGGCCTCAGCAGGACTCAAGCCTGAAACCTCGCTTCCTCACTAAATGTTTTCCTTTCAACAATCTTTAACTTTTTTTTTTCCCCTGCCATTATAAAATATATTAGGAGCTGGCATATATGAAAACTACTGTTTCTTTTATTCCTCCCCCTCCCTCCCCAGGTATTAAATACATTACAGTTCATTAGCCGAGCTCATTAAGACCACAGTACAGGTAGGAAATAGGTAATTGGCTAGGTACAATTATTACATTAATTTAATTAGCTGTTTTGTGCCTTTATCAAAAAGGTGACCTCTGTAGATACTGGAATATGTTTCACTCCCTTGCTGCTTGCTGGTTGCGGGCAGCCATGGGTCTGTGATTACCCAAGAGAATGAAAAGCCACATTAAAATTGCTTTTGGTGTGGTTCAGACTGAGGGTAAGAGGCAGCTCTATCCAGATAGCTGCCATATGAGATTGTTGGA
Source organism: Pygoscelis adeliae (assembly GCF_000699105.1). NCBI lineage: Eukaryota > Metazoa > Chordata > Aves > Sphenisciformes > Spheniscidae > Pygoscelis > Pygoscelis adeliae. The sequence continues at coordinate 2,813,986 of NW_008824900.1, read as the reverse complement.
TTTTAACATGACTCTGTCCTTCCTCACTTACTTGAATGCCACTGATACTTTACTGTGTGCCAGGCAAAACACAAGCCTGGATATGGGGAATGTGGGAGCATACTACCTCAGCCAAACATCACGGGGGCTTTCTGCTCAAGACAGGCCATCTCTCTTAAGATACCATGACGGTAAAGCCAGAGCAAAAGAATTAAGCATGGAAGAATACAGAAAGTATACACACATCTCCATATAAATGCAACTGAGCTAGCTGATGCCAGCATCAGAAGCCCTGGGACATCTCTCCCATCCCATTTCTGGGACGGTGCCTCTGGCAGAGCAGGCAGCAATGACCCACAGAGGCTGGCTTGGTGACAGTGACACAAAGAGGACAGCAAGCCTTTTACCCCATGTCACTGCTGAATGCTTGCACAGGGCTCATCGCAAGCTGCCCCAAAACATTCCTAGAGGGTTTTTTATTTTAATATTGCTTTAATTAAACAACTAGAATGATTTGTTCCTGAGAATACCACACAAATGAACACCATTGATGGGAAGAAGCTCTAGGGATTCTTTCAATTAAAACAGCAATTGGTGGGGGAGGCAAGGCATGGTCCAATTCCTAATTAAGTAAATGTGAAATCTCCCATTGACTAATCTGGAAAGTGGACAAAGCCCAAAACAGAAAAAGAGGGGGTCAAGCAGTGGGTGAGTTCAAAACAGCATTAAGAGGTTTACTTCTCACCTTTATAGGAAAATGTCTTTGTGTAGTCTACAGAGAAGCTCCTATCTTCCAAATAATGTTCTATCTAAACAAAACCCGGAGATAAATTCTGTTCAGGTAAAAAGAGAGCAAGACTTTAAGTGGGGAAAAAAGTGGTTTTTTTCAATTTCATCTTTGTGTTGATTTTGAAAAGTTTTCTCTTCAAAAGTAAAATATCTGTGACTGTTCTGAAGCTTAACATTTTTGTTGGTATTACAGACGTTTGCTCCTAAATTTCACATTGCTAAAATCCATGTTTACGTACTTACTGCTTCAGTATTATGTAACTTCCCAATGTTGGCAAACAGCACAAATAATACCTGTCTGTTTGTGCAATCACACAGGGGATGTAGCTGGGATTATAAATTACCTCCAGACAAATAAGAGGCACAAAACATAAGCTTGTCAAGTCAACTGGAGCAAATTGGTATTGTGCTGGAACAAACTGGAGAACTAACAAGCAATACAGATGAAATCATGGACAGCTGAAGCAGATCCACAGTTTATCTTCCAGAGTCAGTTAATGTCAATGTCAGTGGAATTTGCACAAGCAACAAACCCTCAACCTCAGCTCTGTGCTAGCTGACATTTCCCTCCTTTTAAAATTGGCAGAGAGCTCTGTGGAACCTAAATTTAACCCCTAGAGAATACACCACATGACATCTGTGTTCTTTACATGTTCGGCTTAAGACTTTGAAAGCTAATTTATCCATGCACCACCTCAGTAAGTGACTCACCTAGCAACTACTGAACTTCTGTCACTTGTTGGCTTGTGTTGGCAGAGCCTTTTTCTCTTGGGAACTCATTCTTTAATAATGACCATCTTAGACCCCTGAGGATGACAGTAATGAGCATTTGAAAATGCCAAAAATATCTAACAACGTTCACTGATTTTTGAAGAAACAACACCTGTTAAAAGTGGCCATTGCACCAACAGATTTTTACAACAAATTGTGCCAGGCTGTGTTATTAGATTCATATTGAATTCTCACATCCAAAATACAAACATTTAAAACAGACATTTGAAATACTGAAAGCCAAATTAAATATTTCTTACAAAGTGCTGCCTCTTACATGCTTAAGAGAACAGTATGTGAGAAGAATTGCTAAACAAATATCACCTCCAAACCAAAATAGCTTCAAAATAATAGACTAAAGTACAGTGACAAAAGAGCTGTAAAATCCAGTGGTATCTCCTCCCCCTCCCCAAGATCCCCTGAATCCAGTTGTAAGTGAAGAAAGATACGAAGAAGTGGCTTTTCCTCCAGAAATTACACTGGACCTGTCCTTGCACTGACAGAAAGCAGCAATGCTCTCAGCCACAAAAGGGGCACTGCACTTTTTGCCCTGCATCAACCTACATATTCATAGAGTTTCTGCAGCTATTCACAATTTGTGACAGAGAAGTCACAAATTGTGCAATCATGTGTTTACTGAATTTCCCTCCTTAGTGAAAGTAGCTTTTTTCTTTCCACTTATGTGGTCTTTGTTCCACAGGTCATCAAGACAAGAATAAAAAATAACTCCATATCTGCAAAATAAACGTTATTGAGAAAATGCATGCATCATGCACTCATACATTGGTCAAAGAGGCTGGCTTCATGGTGACTACTATGCATTCCCTTTGGTCTACACACCCTGTGCTCTTCTCTCCATCTTCCCCATTTCTTTCTCTTAGTTTCAATGCTGTATGGGTATGATAGTGAGACAACAAGACAAGTCTGCAAGGTATTTATACGAGTTTGAAATGGAGACAATAAGTGCCAAATAAAAATAGATACTTCTACCACTTCATAGATACTCTTAACATCTTCCCCTAAAGAAATAAGCAGTATTGTACCCAAGTATATTAGCAGCAAATCAAATGTTCTGCAAACATCACAAGGCCAGGAGAAAATGAGTTTGAGAGATTATCCTGATTCTTTACTTACACGCCCCCATTTGTGGAAACACTCAGCTATATCCTCCCTTTATATTAGAGCAAAATTAAATAGGTTTTCATTTAGAAAAAAAGAGAAGAAATAACTGGTAATACAAAGCCACACCTAATGAGGAAATGTTACTTGAGAATAGATGGATAGATGCATACAAAAAAAAGGAGTAATTTAACAGGTTTGAAACTCTGTGCCTTTCATATATCCGTAGTCATTTCAATAAAATGATGTGCTTATTTTGGGGGAAATCCATCTCTCCTGAACGCTGTGTAAGAGTTTAAATTACTCCATCTATTTACAGTTATTGAATAGCAAAGTGCTACAGGAAATTATGTCAGAGAATAGCTAGATAAATGTTCATAGCATCTTGTCACCAAGCTGTGATGGGTTTTTACACTTACTTAAACATTCAAGTAAGTTTACACAGGGAAAATGAACTATTCATGTGTATTATCGAACCATTGTATAAATGTCTTCTGGATCAGAATCATAGATTGTCCTCTGTGTAAGATAGGAGCAACTTCTTTACTATATGTTGACTTTAAAAAGTGTCCTGATTCCTGTCTGTAGACTGTAGGCATCAGACAAAGCCCTGAAAAAAACCCAACCACATGTCCAAATTCGTTTGATCTGCCTGAACACACCCACCCGCACATGCACATGATGAGTCTGTGTGCTTTGTCCACTATTCCAGTGAGTGACTGAGGTTGGGGTACTGGAAACTAGCAGAAAAGTAATTCAGATCAAATAAAAACTATGGCTACGGAGAACAGCCTTCATTCCAAATTATTAGTTCCAGAAAACATGCCATCTAACCCACCGGAATAACTGTGAGAAAAGAAGCACTGTTTACAGTTTCATGAGTTTGGTGTGCAATTGCTGGCAGATATTAAAGACAGAGCATACTGAATGGCCAGGGATTTCAAGGCAACCATTTCCTCATTCTGTCTTTGGTTACTGAGAGTTGTTTTTCTGCTTACTTATTTCTTCTTTCATTTAATTCAATAAAAATAAACACAAAGCAGAATCTGAATTACACGTGATTAAAATGAATCTCTTCAACTTCTACAGACCCAAAATCCTCTTGGTACCACTTTATTTTTAAGGAATGCCCAACAATGATTTACTGTGAGATGAATAATGCATTTATATCACATACTAGTTGTAGCAAAAATAATCTATATATGTTCAAATAAATAATCTGTAATGCTTTTGGTGAGCATGTTATAAATAAGTAACAATAGATCTGTGATGAAATATTTATATACATTTTGGCTATTGTTATGCTTTCAGTGTTCAAGGAGCCATTACTAACAAAGTGAATGGAGTTATCAAGGTTATAGATATGTTCCGTAAGCCATTTATAATGAAATGTTCAACACTTAAAGTAAATGCATTTGTAGAGGTTGTTGACGAAGTGTAAGTGTCTAACAAACCGTTCATACTAAACTCCACACAGATATAAATGATACGTAGTCATTTGATAAGTCATTTATAGTGAGACGTGAAACTCTTCTCCACTGGGAATATATTGTAAGATCTTTGTGTGTTCCTGTACACTAACTGTAGCATACTTACAAATACAGGGTTAGATCTTGACAAATCTCTCAGAAGTCATATTATTAAGACTGCATCTTCGCTATATCACATCCAGATAACCTGAAGACTCAAGAGCATGGATAACCTCCAGAGAGCCACTGGGGTCAAAAAGCAGCTTGAGGGTTCTTCCCACACAGTGTGATGCTAAATATCCACTTTTTCAAGGCATGGCTGTGGAAGGTACACAGTGAAGCCCTAGATGACCAACAGGCCTTAGGAGTGTTACAGAGATGGTGCCAGCCTAAAATATTTAGCTAATGCCATCACATCTGTAGTGACAGCAGCTTAAGAAGATGACACCTGTTACTGTCACAGAAATACCTAGAAAATAATAAATAATATAGCAAGCATTTCAAGGAAAAGATTCTTAACGTTAACCTATACACACATCCATCTTAGTATCAAGAACAGCCATTATACCAGGTTCTGACCTGGGCAAGATAAACTGTGTCCCCTTGAACTTTACAAACTCAGAGTACTCCTGGTACTATTTAAAAAGATATGCACAAATGATTCATAGGGCTATTAATGATGTATTTGTATCACACACTATTATCATACACTTACACTTCAGGTTTCACAGCACCCTTGTTTGCGGTGGGGAGCACGTGTGGTTGCTGTTGGCTCCCACAGCTGCCATAAGTGTTGCTGCTTTATACTCAAACCACCCTCAGCACTTTCACAGCTCCTATAAAACACACTGACCTCTCCAGCAACCGTGTGTTCACAGCTCTTACTGATGCTCAAAGACTGAAATGCTGTGGACAGTGGCATGTTTTCATGATAGAAACTCATAATAATTTCCTCACTTAGTGAAAAGAGCACTACAAAGAGTTGGAAAGGTTTAAAACCTGTTTTAAATAATACTGTTAAAGGTGGGAGGATTTAACACAGCCACTCACCCAGGGCTTACAACAGGGGATTGGGCTTGAAAAACTGCAACAATATCAGAACAACAACTTGATTACAGGAAAAAGTAATACTCATTTCTGTATTTCAGTTAATCTTCCAAAACGTAGGACTATTACAGTCTGCTGGGACATGCATATAGCCACAACAAACTGAAAAATAAACTAAGACTTCCTTTCAGTCCCTTGCAAAGATGATAAAGTGGATGGCATTGAAGGGAAGAGGACAGCAACATGAGATAAATTAGCCAAATCACTTGCTCAAAATATGGGATTATAACACGTTAAACTTCTAAGGAAGTAAACACAATTTTAAATTCAATAACTTTCTTTGACATTAGGAGCTATTGTATAGCAACTGTGATGCAAATGTATTTGCTGTACTATTTTGTATGTAGTTCTACAGTGCTGATTCATTCCAGGGTCAATATGAGGTTTGCTCATTTTGTGTCTCTACCAGGAGTGTCAGACACATATGAGAATTACTAGATTTTGCTCTTCATTTATCCCCTTTCAAATTGCAAAATAAGTAAGACCTGAAATATGAAAATAACCTTCACTCTGTCTTCAGCTACTTGCAAAGGTAAATTCTTATCTCAACTTTATCCATATCCTCAGCTTTATAGCAACACTAAAACATTAGAGGGAAATACTTTCTAATAATGATACATTAATGAACAATAAATTACAGAGGAAATACTACTTAGAACATCCATATTAATACTAAATGAGTTCTTCATTATTAATATAGTATCATAAATATAAAAAGGAATTATCAATAATTAGGCTATTATTTTATATTGTTAAACACCAGAGATTATATTTCATTTCAAATAATTTTAATAGATGTTGAAAAAGTCAGCCACCTGCCTGCACAGAGCTTCATGTCAAGTAAAGCAATCTGTGCAAAGGATGGGGGCTTCAAATGCACAAGCCCTGCCATGCCTCCCTTAAGTCAGCAATTATTTCACTGCCTAATGGGGGAAGCTTGTTTTCACGAGGATTATAAAATTAGAACTAACACAGCCATGGATTCCAGAAAAAGGAAGTAATAATAATTTGTACTTGTATAACACCTTTCCTTTTATGATCATAAAGCATTTTATAAGCAGAGTACTCAAATGAGAACCATCAATATGAAGTATGTCCCAGTGGTCCTGTGCCTAATGTCCACACAAGTGCAAACATCAGCTTTTTGACTGGAGTTCATCATCCCACTTTTTCAGATGTTAGGCTCTGATAGTGCAGAAGAAGAATGCGCCCTTTTTCCAACAAAACCTGTTCTGATGAGACAAACTCAGATTTATTTTCTCATAGTTATTTTTCTTTTCTTCTCTCATTTCTTAAGCTTCCCTGGTGAAAGATCTCTGATCCATCTGCTAAAGAACTGCTGGTAGTGATGCTGCTTCACCACAAAAATGAGGTGAAGATAAATAGTGTTTAGGCAGTGCATAAAACAATAAAAAAAATAAGGTTTTGTTACTTTTCTAGCAGCTGAGGAATATTGGTGTAAAGGAAACAAGTACTTCTGTGTTTAAGTGGGAAAATGGGGGCTTAATTATATATAATAATTACATTTTATGCAGCAGAATCTTACTGGCATATTAGAGGGGTCTGGGCTGTTTAGACTTATTTAAGTGATGGAACTGGAGGAAGGAACCTACAAAAACTCTTCTTAGTTTTCTGCCTTCTCGTTATTTAAGGAGAGCCTTCTGTACAAAGATGAATTCGCAGAACCCGTCGTTAATAAAAGCTTTGGAAACTTAACACTTCATATTTTTGTTTTGTCACAGATTTAAAAGAAAAAACCCAACATATACACAGCAAGTGACAAACTGCAATCTCACAAGCCACCGTGTCTATGCAAATGCTGTCAACAAGGTTCTAAATAGCTCATTCATTGCCAGAGACTCATACCAAAAATTGAAGCTCTTCTTACCAAGCTATTCCAGACTGGAGGTTATTTTTCATTTAGACAACACTGTTTAAAATATAACTATCTTGCTGAGATATCATTTGTCTTTCACGTTCTTTGCAGAAGCACACAATTCAGAATTTTGCTTGCCAGCCACAGAGAGACAAGTGTCACGGTTGCAGCCAGCTTCCCGCTGGCCCTGCTCCTCTTCCCATCGTGCTCTGCAGAGTCATCTTCAGTTCACCAGCGCTGATGTTTCTCTGACCCATCAGTGATCAGATTCCTCTTGCCAAACCAGTAAAAGCCCCCCACACACTTTTTGCATCGTTACTGGGGCTGGATGCGTTTGGGGCTGGGTTAGCCCTGAGAGGCTAACCAGAGAGGGGCAGCATGAGGGTCAGAGCCAGCACAAGGGAAGCAGTGGAAATGCAAGTCAGGGGAATAGGAGTGGGACCACCCTACTAGACGGCAGTGACCTGTTACTCCAACTTTAGCTTCTTATGTGAAACATCATGAGAGAAGCATCTGCAATGTAACTTAGTCCTAAAAAGTGGTTTTGTGATGGAGTTCTCTGTGTCCACCCCAAGGAGACAGAAGAGTCTTAAAGATGTAGCTAAGCTATATATTCTGCTCCTGCATATCCTTCATGGAAAGAGTAATGCCAGATGGGGGCATAAACTGTAATCTGTGGTCAGCTAAAAAAAAAATAATAAAAAAATAAAAAATGCTGCAGTGTCACAGAATGGAAAACCAATGAGAAATATTTAGAAAGAGGAGCACGGATATATAATCATTTAATGAAGGTTTGTGTTTTCATGTGACTATCTTAATGTCATAGTTATGCTCCAAAATAATAACTATCAAGAAGGTCTATAATTAGGGGAAACCAAGAACTTCACTGTAAGCTGGAATAGCCTGTCAGACTGAGATTTCTCTTTCTCAAACTCTTGGAATTGCAATGACAAGAGTTCATTTAATGGATAGAAGACAGTGATACTGCTGCTTTCTTGTGTTACTGATCTTGCTTTTAATGAGAAAACATTTTTCCTTTCCTCTTTTTGTTGGAAATTATGCAATGAGCCTCCAGTCTGCTCAGATGCACTCAGTGTAATTGAAAAGGTGCTCCCAGTTTCTGAAGCTGTATATTCAATTAATGTAATATGTCACAACATTTTCAAAACGCAAGTTTCTTAGAAAAAGAGACATTACTGTGAAAGAAGGAATTTAAAATACATGTAAAACACATTTTCTTGGAAAAGTATTTGATTCAATTTGTTTGAAGACAAAAACCCATAAAGGTCTTTCTTATAGCTTCCTTCTTAATCTTCAGCCAAAGTTTCAGGACCATAAACTGGCATCAATGGAAGCTGCATCTCAGGAATGAAAGGAATATATGGCCTTTAATGGAAGAAATTTTTACACTTAAAAGAGAGAGAGGGGGAGCATTTCTATGCTTTGCAGTCATTCAGCATAAAATTACTTACTTATTATTCATGACTTATCTTTAAATGCTTTATTGAAGCATAATGCAAAAAAGTACCTGTCCATACTTAAAAACCAAAATTTCATCTATCTATCCTACATTTGGGTTTGGGCTTCAACATCTATTAAACAACTCCATTATTTCCCCTTTTTTGACATTGCAAGGTCAGTGCACCCATCATTCCTTAGGTGTGACAGGGACAACGGCACACCAAAAAAAATCACAGCAAATTTCAATCGTATTGCTTGCAAAGGAAACTTAAAGATGGGGTTGCTAAGCAATAGCAAAAGAAAGTCTGAGGTGCAGCGGACTTGCTCTGGGTATTCAGTGTCCTGGGACCCACAGATTGCAGTTTTTTCCTTAAGGCATCCTTAGTAGCATTTGGTTTCCTTGACCACAAAAGCTTCACGTACCTCCACGAAACTTCCTCATTTCACATTGAAATCCTTTGACTTATTCCTCTCCCCTGTGCTCAGGATACACAGATTCTGCTTTCTCAGATATTTTGGGGAGGAGGGAAATGGAGACCGCTGATTTCCTCCAGCAGCCTGTCTCAAATTCTGTGCTTCTGCAAATCCTGACGTATGAGCAAGCTTTTAGGCCTACCTGGGGCTACATCCCAGGGGAGCAATCAGCTTGTTTTTCTACACAAAAAAATGAGCTTTTGAGGAGTAGGCAACTATCCTCTTGAATTTGGCTGAAGAATAACAAAACAGAAAATATCTGCTGGTGCCTGGATCAAGCCCACCGTGCATTCAGATCAATTCCTTCAAAGTATTAAGCAGACAACTGTTAAGCACTTATTTACAATTTACAAATATTAAATACTTTTTCCAGATTACGAAGAAATGCCTTGGTGAAGAAAAACCAGCGGTTTCATTTAGCAAACTATTTCATCTGTTAATGGTTGCAGATTTTCTGATGTCAGGAACTGTCCTCTGCCTTACTTCCAACTTCAGGTGCATGCAAGTCCTTCTCAGGTAGAAAATGCAAGTGCAGGGACTTCCCCTCCTCTGCAGTCCTCCAGCTTTACTCAACAGCACTGAAATTTCACCAGACCCCAGGAGCAAGCCCTGCCCATTTGCATTTCACATTCCCTGTTGCCACTGCGCTTTCCCAAGGGTCTGCTGCAAGCGCACTGGAATGGGCACACATTCCCCACCATCCCTCTAATTTTTTCTCATCCCTGCCTGCATAGTGCAGTCCAAGCTACATTACCTTACTCGGAGGTTATAGGTGTAAAGCAATGGCTAACGCATTGACACCCTCCTCTTTTTTGCAGCTGCTACAGATCAAGGTACTAGGCAGGTCATTTGCCACACAAAGATTTGATCCACTATAATTAAAGAGAGACTTGAGCCTTTCTAGTTTGTCCCTAGCCAGACAGAAAGGGCAGGGCATCTTTCTGCCTCCTGAGGAACGTGAGAAACAAAAGCAACCAGCTATTCTTTTCCCGCTTTGACACATACCTTTGCAATCCTAGTGTCTCACAGAAGTCAGTGCTTGGACCAGAGATGGAAATTAAAGTCTTCTAAATCTCAGTGGAGAGCACCTAATCACTGCACTGTCTTTCCTGATGGACAAGCTCCGTCAGATTTAGTGAGATTGTTTAAAGAATTAATGCCAGAGTTGCCAGCCCCCTGCTACCCAACCAAGTGGCTGTGCAGCGGCTCCTTAGCCACCACATTTGGCAGGCCAGTGCACTAACCTCAGCCACCACCCGTTCCCGTTTACCCCCGGCTTCAAAGCCCGGCACCCCCAGGCCCATCCTTACTCCAGAGTCACAGCCTCTGGCAGCAGGAAGCCTGAGCGCTGGAAAATAGTGACCTCATACCCACCCCAGAAGAAGAAAGTTAGCCAAGCTCAGCAGATCAAAAAGGCCTTTTCCCATTGCTTAACATGAAGCCGGGTATACACCTGAATAACTTTATTCTGCAAATGAATGGACTTTTCATTCGGTTAGCATAGTCTCCCTGTTGGTTGGAAGTTTACTCTTTCGGCAGTTATTCTGGTGGAATGTAATCATTTAACTGTGATTTATAGTAGAGCTATATGCAGCTGGCTTAGTGCAAGGTGAACGCACAGCAGTACTTTAATAGTTCTTTTCCATTAGCAGGTATGTTTTTCAGTTGGCTTCACTGCGATTGGAAGAGTTGATAAATGTAACATATAAAACACTGTTGGTAAATGTCTTCAGGCTAAGAGTAAGCTTACTGCTTGCCTCTCAGAAGGTGAGATAACTATATGCCTCTAGAAAATAACCTTCCAGGTGATAGCTGTGACTAAGAATTTGATGGG
>NW_008824900.1:2790177-2803093 GCF_000699105.1 Pygoscelis adeliae | reverse complement strand
GAGCTTAAGAGGAGTATCTATCCAGAAGCAGATCTAGGGGGAAAAAACAACCTTCTCTTTTCTTGCATTGCTGTTCTTGCTTATAGGCTACCTTTCTGAACATCGACACTGATGCTAAATGGCATTAACAATTGCTAAGTTATATTAAATTGTGTATCAATCAAATTAATAACGTCTACCATACTTGAGGCATTTAGGTTTTTCAAAATCACTAGCATCTGCTCCTATTAAAAATGACAGATGATTTGCAAATCCAAACTTTTGGTGAAAAACGTTAGCTAACAAGGTGAAATTAAAATTTACATCTTGTTCCAACATAATGAAGATAATTAAAAAGAGTGATAAAACCCTTTGATTAACCCTCATCCCATTTTGCACAGCACTATTATGCAAATTAAACATTGAACATTGTAAACTTAGTACCAGCAAAAGATTCCAATATAAATATATTCTAATTTAAAAATTAAGAAAATATAAAAACTTGTCAGCGGATCTCTGACTGCACCCTTTGTCATTGCTGAATTAAAAAGCAGAACTGGGGGCATACGCCACAGTGAGATAACTCATACCTTGAGTTGCTGAAGGATTAGAGTTTGCTCCTGTTTCTTTCTTGTACCAGGCATCATCATATTCCCACAATGATTTCGGTGTGTATTTTAATTAGCCTCCATACTATAATCAAGCTGAGCTCTGTCATCAGTAGTGTTCAAACCCTGCAAAATATGTGTCAGAATAGAGGTGTTCTTGGTCACTGTGTCTTGTTTTGGTGCTTTTAGTTCGGTTTTGTTATTTTTCCAGGGGTAAAGGTATCACAAAAACATTCATTTTAAGTTCTGCCTGGCAGAATGATGACTGCCAGCACTGTATGGCTCTGAGCATTTAAAGCCTTTGTTCAAAGTACTTTCGGTTCCCCAGGAACTCCCCTTTGGTCTCTACAGCTACTCTCTGAAGGCCTCCGCTGAAGACAAAAGCACATCAGCAGTATTGAGTTTTAGGATTTCTTTTCCTTCCGTGTGGATGTTTGTTTTGGAAGGACAATTCATGGGTTCCTGTCTGCAGTTTTTCAGGCAGGTAATCCTGCATTTCTGGCACAGGACTAGGACAGCTAACAAGTATTCAAAAAAGAAACTTCTTAAATTCACAATATCCATCTTGCAGAGAAAACTATCGCTGTGCAGGGACACAGATGAGGTGGTACAAGGGCTGTAGTCTATCTCTCAAATCCCAGCTGCTGCTTAGAAATACTGTATACAATGCTCTCTACCAAATCTACAGTAAGTCATTGACCAAACTACTTGTTTGCTTCTCCCCCCCGGCCCAAATTAGAGTAGCTAACTTAATGAAAAATGATTTTTTTTCTTTCTGTCGCTTAGGAGGGCCTGAACATAAAGCTCTTATCACCAAGCCACAGCTGTAGGAGGAATCCTTTAATCACAGCCTTCCTCCTTGAAGAAGAATATAGATTTATGACCAGACTTTGGTTACTGAACGAGAAAGAAATATTGCCAGCAGCCACCATACTACTTCCCATAGGCTGTAAACAGCTTTAATCTGCTTTAGCTGTCATTTTGAAGTCGAGAGATATTAGAGTACAATGTAATTATGTAGTTGTGAGCAGAAGCACAGTTTATTTTCTTTAAACTAAAGTGGCAGAGGTAAATTCGTAGACTGAGCCTAAACAAACAAATCCTCCTCTCTCGGTCTTACTGCCACCATGGCTGCAATAGTCCCATCCCTTTCGTGCTGCTTCACTTGCTCCGCTCCTCTGCTAATACACTTTCATGGGGACCCTGGCTTCCCACCACAGTAAAATGAGCTCACGTGTCTCTCTTTCTCTCAGACACACATAGAGAATGTTTTTGTGGATAGTACAAAAAGCTACTGGAAATGCTGTATGCTGTTTTTGTTAGGGGCACGACAGCAACATGTTCACCCCTGAGCTTCCCAGGGCAAGAATCCACTCCCATAAGCACATATGGGGGTGTTGGTCGACAGCCGGCTGAACATGAGCCGGCAGTGTGCCCAGGCGGCCAAGAAGGCCAATGGCATCCTGGCCTGTGTCAGAAATAGTGTGGCCAGCAGGAGCATGGAAGTGATGGTGCCCCTGTACTCGGCCCTGGTGAGGCCGCACCTCGAACACTGTGTTCAGTTTTGGGCCCCTCACTACAAGAAGGACGTTGAGATGTTGGAACGTGTCCAGAGAAAGGCAACAAAGCTGTTGAGGGGTCTGGAGCACAAGTCTTATGAGGAGCAGCTGAGGGAACTGGGGTTGTTTAGCCTGGAGAAAAGGAGGCTGAGGGGAGACCTCATCGCTCTCTACAACTGCCTGAAAGGAGGTTGTAGCGAGGTGGGGGTCGGTCTCTTCTCCAAAGTTGACGGTTGGACTCGATGATCTTAGAGGTCTTCTCCAACCTTAATGATTCTATGATTCTATGTGCTCATTTCTTACTTGCTCAAATAGAGCATATGTCTGTTGTTATATAGAGTTTTAGAATAACCTGATTAACTATCATATATCTTTGCTTTCATATCTAATAGGGCTTGTCAGGAAAGAAAACTCCTACTTAATACAATGCACATAACAAAAGGGCATTTCACTCCCCTCCTCCCCCCCCCCCCTTTAGAAAAAATAAAGTAGTTCCGTTTGAACTTTTTGGCAGGAAAGGCCTAGAAGTTCCTGTCTGGAACATGCAAGCTCCACGTACAGCACTTATTTGAACAGTTTCCTGTATTCTAGGTGAATGTTGCAAACATTAAGTTACAGAGTTATTATTCATCTGACCCAACATTTCGTTTTGCATACAAAGTGAAATTTCTTCAACAGAAAATAAGAGAAAGACCAATTCTTTACCACGATACCTCAATTGTTGGCCAATATGGTACCCATTTCTCAAGCCTTTGCAACCTTTAATTCTGTCCTGTACTTGAGAAATCTTTACAGTCACTTTCTACCAATACTCTAAAAAGATGCACCTCTTGGATCCACTTCAGTAAAGCAGAGCCCTAAGTGCTTAAGTCTAACTTAATTTAGCATATCATCAAAGCACACGCCTAGTTTTACTGGAATCTATAAATTTATAAAACTGTAATAAGCATACATATATAATTTCTCACCTTATTTATTTCTTTATTAAGTGAACATAATGAAATTACATGGACTACTATCATTAAAGGATATTTGCCTCTTGGTCTGAGATTTCAGGGAAGAAAATACTAAACCAAACTTTCCTCTTTATATGATGTAATACTGCTGTCTTTGCATGAGTGAAGACAACAAAGTGCAGATAAATTGCAGTCTTCCTGGATTTATATTGTTCTATGCTGCATATTGCGTTTTAAAATTCATAAATCGAGAGATCTATTTGCCATCAGCTACATGCCATTGCCCTTTCAAAGAACTACTGTAACTATAATGCAGGACACTGCAGCCTCCCTGGATTTTCTTACCAATAATCTCCTTCTGATTGTCTGAGTTTGTCCACCTCCCAAATTCTGTCAGGAAGTGCTTAAAAGGTCCGAGTCTGTTGTGTGCTGAGTGCCATCAGTTCAACTGGTTTTAGGAGGTGCATAGACAAGATGTCATGAATTAATACCACTGTGACCTAGAGAAAATATATTTGTTCATTCATTAGGAAAAAGAAAAAAGGCAGAACACGGTTTATTGGACAAATTAAAAGGAGAGTGATGTGCTATAGCACTAGGAGCAGTAATTATCAATTCTGTCTGAAAAGGGAATAAACAGTCCTGCAGGGCTTTTTGCAGCATCATTTTGCCTCTGTATTCCAGCCAGGCATCAGTCTCCATGGAATCCAAACAATTATCCAAGCAAATCATTCCTGCGAAGAGTAAGACTTCTCCTAGCAAGCAACTTAAGATCTTGATGCTGAGGGCCTATCAGTAAGGTCTATCAGGCTGAACTTCTAGTTTCAGAAGCTGAGGAATGTACATCTGTGCTAAATATAAAGAAGTAAAATACACTTCAAGAGCCCTTACTACTACCCTATAGCTCCCTCAGTTCTTTATTCAAATGAAAAGACAAAAAGGATAGGCAATTTTAGTGTCACTTCTGAGCTTTAAAAAATGAAGTTGCAGAGCGAAAAGGACTGAGGAAAACTCTAGCACAGTCTCAAAATTAAACCACACGGCTTTAAAGATTGAGCAGGTCTTTCGACTAAAGACAAACATTTTCAATTAATAACTTTTATGATAAATTGTTGTGATAATTAAATGAGAATAGAGATTGGTTTGTATAAAATGTTCAGGAGAATCAGTGACTGCAAATTTCTCCACACTTTTCTCCATCAATATTCACCAGTCATTCCAGACATTAAAATGAACTGTTAAGCATAATCCTGTACAAAACAGCACCATGGTCATAAAAAAAAAAAAAACTAAAAAGCAGTCCTATAATTTCTATTGAAATAGACAGGGATGTTCATTCAAAACTGGCATCTTCTAGTGGGAGATACCAAGATAAAGATAACCATCAAGAATATCTTTGTTGAATTAATGTCGTAGGTGGGTCACACTGACACTTTTTTGTAGTAAGCTCTATGATTAATAAAACTGCTTGGAAAGTGGTTCTTTTAATGACAGACAGATATATATTGTATGACCCAAGTTCTTTGTAAATGCCATCTTATTGTCAAAATGCCGAGAGAGAAATTTGATATGATTAATGTTCTTTCTTCCTCCTTTTTCCCCACACTGATCAAACAGAAGGCAACTAATCCGGTTGCCTACACTGCAGTGATTAACAATAAAAGGGTGATTTCTGCAAAATTCAGTCCTCGTCCCTTAAGAAAAACCTTTCATTTTACTCATTTTGCACTACAAATAATTAAGGGATATGAATCAGAGGGCTGGAAGTGACCTCCAGAGATCAGTTAAATCTGTTTCCCTGCTTGCAGGCAGAAAAATCACACATGGGGTTTCCCAAAAGATGTGTGTCCACCTGAGGTTGTTAAAGGCCCGCAGACAGGGTCTTTGCAGCCTCCTTAGCCACTCTGCTCCAACATTTCATGACCAAGAAAAAGCTTTTCCTAACATCTGAGCTAAATTTTCTTTTCTATAGTTAGAATTTCTTATCCCATCTGCCATCAGCATGGAGAACATGTGTGCAGTTTCACCATTATTTTAAGGTTTCCCAGGATGACATTTTTGTCAAAAGGTGTGATCCCAGCGACCCTGGCTGCACATCCCCATTGCGTCCCTTGTGATGGCTCCAGTGATTCAACATCTGCCAGCTGAGCTGTTGATCCAGCTGAAAATGAATTGAGAAAAACAACTAGGTAGTTTTGAAGCAGATCAATGGCTGCAAGGCAGTAGGAGGTCAGCTTGATGGTTGAAACTCCTGCTGATGTTACTGCTACCAAGAAAAACCAGAGCACCAGCCCAACATCCTTTCCCACTGAATTTCCACCTAGCCAGCTGTTTTCTATCCTGTGTCTAGGCACCTGATTATTACTGTGTAAGCCCGGTACTTTCCTTTTGTCTCTGTTGAATAGAGCCATATAACTATATATCTCTATATCTATCTATCTATATATATATATGCCATATATCTATAACAAGGCCATATATCTAATTGTCAGACTCCTGCCATCCAGCATTCAGATTTCTCCTAGTTGGTAACGTCTGCAAGTTTAATAAGCCTACACTCTATCACATCCTCCTGATCATGATTTAAAAAAAATTAAATAACATCAGTTAGACACAGGTAAAATGGTGGGTTGGTTAATGTTTCTGTAATTGAGGACACCTGATAAACATTTTAATAAAAAAAGAACAGAATGCTGTTGATGCATCACTCAATTAGAAATTAGGCCTCACTCCTACCTCATCAGCTGAAATATCAGAACAACTGGAAAAGTACAGCAAACACAGTGGTCGTGTGTGATAATGAGCCCAGGTTCTCTAGAGAATTAACTTTATTATTTCCTTTCTCACACTAGCCATGATGGTTCTTCAGAGAGATCCAAAAAGTACCGTGACTACTCTTACTATTTTATTGTAGCTATAACAGTTAGAAACCAAGACTTGTGAAGAAAAGACAAGCACCACCTTACAGGGGGAATAAAACCAACAAATATTTGATGGAAAAGTCATGCAGTTACTTACAGTCTAAAGAAAATCTGTTTTCAGCTACTTCATGAATATCACTGTTTGCATTCAGTAGTAATCTCCAAGCTGTAAAAACCCCTGTAATTCTTTGACACAAGATGTTATTGAGGCCAAGAGCTACAGCAGACCTAAGAAAGTTTTCTTCATGTTAATACCAGCAAGGCCCTCCATGGTCTCTGTGGGGAAGATACCAGAGAAAGCTTTGAAAGTCATTACATAATCTCATTTCTAGCAAAAAAAGGGCTATTAGAAGTGTTAATTGTGACCACCAGAAGATCACTTGTGAGAAAGAAATTTGTTGAAAATTAAAGGGTTCTCAGATAAGTTTTGTTTGCGCTTTCTCCTCATAAGAAGCTTCCTGATACAGAATCAGGGAGGTAGAAGAGGGAAGGGGGGAGAGACAGACATCTTATCCAAGCTAGCCATTGTTATCCAAACAGCAGTGCTAGGAATGCCACTTTCCATCCAAATTACTTAACTGCTGAGATCGGTAGTTACATTGTTCCTCCCTTCCCCCAACAACCAATATTGACTCTTTTTTCACTTGCTTCATAAACCAGAATTATTGTTTCTTATACAAGCCTCGAGAAACAGGACACTAAATTAGATAGACTACTGAATAATCTGTTAAGGTGATTCTTGTATTCCTCATGGAGACCAGTTCTTGGAAAGTCACACTCATGAAGTTAAAATTCATTCCCTGTGGAGAGAACCAATATAAGGCTTTTGTGCTACTGCTAAGCCCTACAGCTGTTGTGCTGTATAGATATATATTTAACCCATTCATATTAGTGATCAGGAGCTTCAGGATTTTGTTCAGTCATTAAGTAGACTCTAGAGCAGGTTAAAAGAAGAAAGAAAAAAAAAATTACATACTTGTTTCACCTACGCAGGTTAAAATCCTACAGGATGTTTTCTACTAATAGGAGTTTTAAAAACAAAATTTAGGCATGTAATTTGCTGTTCACAGTGGTACAGTACTACCTCTCACCACTTCCTCCTGTCCCTTCCTCTACCTCAGAGACTGCAAATCAAACACTCTTTTCTTGAATATAACAAAATTGTTAAAGTACAGCAGTTTCATTTAAGCACCAGAAAAAAAATATTTATGATTAGAGCATTATGTGTTAATATAACATTCAACAATTAAAATTACTTGCATCCAAATTTTATTGCCAGTTAATGGCATCTAAAATAATATTGATAACAAATGACGCAGAATATCTTCCCAGAAGTCTAATTCTAATTCATAAAATTGTTTCATATACTGGTTTGAGTAATGATACAATATATAATGGGAATAATACATCCCATTTGTTGGTGATTTTCCACAAGTTCTACATTAGGGTTTTCTTTAAACTTACACAGAATGCTCAAGAAAGTAAACTTCCTCATAGAAAATTGGTAAATAGGTTTAAACGGTGTCTGAAACCAGCTCCATTTTTCCTTGTAGTTCTAACAGTACAAAAGAAAAAACCAAAACAGACCCCAAACTCAACAAGCTTTTCACATTTACAAGGATTTTCAATAGATTCCAGTCCAAACATACCCAAAGGTGGCCTCAGACCAGTGATCACAGTACTGCAAGGAGTCCTTTTAACCCTTATGAGCAAAAGTAAGGAGCAATCAAAAGAAACTCTGGCTCACTGGTACGCAACAAGAAAAGGAAGCAGGCAACAAGAACTCGGGTAGTTGCTAATTAGCCAAGTTTTCCTATCGCTCTGAGAGCTTTCAGAAGTAAGCATTCAGCTCATTTACATGTGTTAGAAGGTGAGTACTTATTGATGACTCTTGAGAGCAGTAGGGCCTTGGTGAAACCCAAGGGCTGAACTGCTCTTTTTATTGCTCGTGAAACTTTGCAATCCTAGGAATTCTATGGAATAAAGCAGATAGAGTCCTCCAACGGGTTATTTTTTTGCTGCTCTTCATTCATTCCTCACTAAACTCTTTAGAAGAGGTAGAGTAGAGGTTATAACTCCTTTACAGAGCTAAGTCATTCAGATCATGCCATGCATGGTAAATGCTCTCTGGTTGCCCTCTCCTACTGCACCAATTCCCACTTGATACTACAGACAGGACCGCGTGCAGCCTCTTTGCCTGCATTTTGCAGAAATTAGGGTCGTCAATAAAAGAAGTCATAGCCACAGTACAGATTCCCTTGATTCACAGCAGGAGGAAATGCTACATCTGAAAGCAAGTGCTGTCATTTCAAATGTCACCCAGTATGTCACCAAATGTCACCTTCCTAGATTTTTTTTCTGTAATGACAGTTTAAAGCTATATGTGATGTTTGCTGAACTCCCTGGTAGATCATCTGTTATGTTCCACTTCAAAATCAGATGCTAGACCTTCCTGACATCTGACGAGTGATTGTCCTGTAGTTACAACAGTACAAAATGAAAAGAAACCCAAAACACCTCCCTAACACACACGCGTGTGCATGCACACACGCACACACATGCTCACCAAACCTTTACCTTTCAAAAACAATCGCTAAATGTCTTCTAATCCACGCATGCACTTAAAGATCACATAAGCACCTTCACCTTTCACTCCCCATCTGCAATCGATTTGTCTGCTGTTTGTGGTCTTTAGGGGTCACTCATTTGGAAAGGTGAGCATTTCTCTAAAAACAGAGATTACTCACTACCTTTTTTAAAATGAAAGTTCCAAATAGACCTGTCGAATACGTAGGGGTTAGGACAGGTGGACATCCAAATTCTCTCTTTTTAGACTAAATAGATGTCTGTAAACACACACACATGGAAATGGGTCCCAAGTATGAACATTTAGAAGAATTAGTACAGGAAAGCTTGCCCCACTTTGCCACTATTTTTCATCAGTTTGCATTCATGGTAAGTTCTGTTATACATTTTTGAAGTGTCAGTGTTATTTCCAGTTTATATTGGCCCATTTTGAGTATCAGCCACACAGCATCAATAACACCTGGAGTACGTGAAAGAAAAAAAGGCAGCTCATACACATTTTCACATAAACTGTAGCAGAGTTAAACCCTAAATAAAACTCTCAGATCCATCAAGTGTCACACCCCAGTATCACCCAACCCTTCTACAATTTTATATCTAACACCTGTGCTCTGACAAGCTTTATTTTTGGCAATTTGTGTCTCCAAAAGTGACCTAATCTCTCATCCCCCCATGCGAATCTTAAACCAATGCAGGGACATTTTCAATTGCCTTAATTTGTTTTTTATTAGCATTGTTTCTAAAATACCTGCAGAAGTGGTGGGTGGTTTTATTGATGACACTCTCCGGGTTTATTTCCCAACTAGCCCACTGTTTATCAACGCTCGCCTGTTTCTTCCCCTCAACTTTCCCACTGCTCTTTATTCTTAAAATTCTTAACACTTGATGCTTCCTCAAAGCTTCCTCTGCTACATTTATTGTCCTGCCAAGTGTAAGGCTTCTCTCTCTCTGCTCTGCTTTTGACACTAAACTCAATGATCAGTTGATCAGCCTAGCCTATCTGTCTGGCTGTTGACATTGAGCCCCTTCAAGCTTCTGTTTTCCTGTTCTATTTTTGTATCATTCAGCAACTTGCGTTTTCCTCTGAGGTCACCCTTAAAGGTCCATGTGTCATGTTTTTCATTTCTGCCTTGTCAGGAAAATCTTGCCACTGCATCTATCAAAGTAATCATCAGGCCTTGATGTAAAAGTGTGGTTCCTCTCACATTTTTCATTACCAGATAATTTATTAATATCCTCCTGAGCAAGACTAGATTTATCTTGATAAAACCGCTATCAGTGGCGACACAGTATACAGCACTGAAAGCGTTCAGCTAGTTTGTCAAATGCTCAGAGAAGAGGTGTCCTTTAACCTCTCCCACCCCTTAATTCCTCGGCAAGCTAAAAGAAAGGTTTGGATCCTGAGGCTCTGGAGGCTTTTGGCCTTGTGCCACTTCAGTAAAGCTTACCTGGGTCAGCCTCCTCAGACCAGCCCCTGCAGCACATCTGGCGCTTCCTTCGCGACACCCGCTGTTGTTGGCATGGATTACATACCCAGTAAACGAAATAAAAGTAACGTAATGACATACACAGAAGCAAAAAGCTTTAGAGTTAGGAGTGCCATCTGATATCAAGAAACTACAGGCAGTCATTTTACATTTCAGGTTGAATAGCCCCGACACTGCTCTGGGTGTTTTCTACCCGAGCTGGTACTCTGTTTTCTTCTAGCAATTGAACCCTGCCTATGCACCCCTCCTCATCTCAGCACACTCTTCCTGTAACAGGCATTTCTCTTGTACGTTATCTTTGCTGGAAAAAAAAAACATCGTAAGGCTACTCAGCCAGCTCCCCGCTCTATTATATACTGAAATTAAAGCACAGGAGGCCCTCCACAAAAGCGGCTGGCTAACGACTCTCCTGGTGGACATTAGGCAAGAGATGCATTTGTGACATGAGTGGCAGCTGTGCAGACACCAGTTTATGTGATTCAGCACAGCTATTTTCATTAATTGTGTTTCACAGTTCATTTCCTCAGATTACACTCGAAATAAATAAATAAATAAGAACACAAAGCCAGTGTGTTCTCTGAACCATCCACCAAACAAAAAGAAGGGAAAAAATGCCCTTATTTTAATTGGCTTCCTACATATTTTTCCATCTTAGGCGCTTTTTAAACTGTAAAGCAAAAAATAAAATAAATTGCAGTTATATTCTGCTGTCTAATTATCTCTTCAGTTTTCCACAAAGACTTGGTAACTTACAGAGAACCCCGCTATTAGGAAGCATGCTCTAATGAAAGTGAAAATGTTGTAAGAGGCTTGCCTACAAACATGACGTATCTATATCTGCTGCTTTACACGTTTATATTTTGTGGCTTAAATTTAACACAGAAAAACTGTGTGTGCAGTCTCAGGAAATCAACAGCTTATTTTAAAAACTGACCCCTTATGTCTCTTCATAACTATATGCATAATGGAAAAGTAATTACAAGAAACAATGAAAAATGCAAATGCAGAAATGGAAAAAAATGGCTTTCATTCAAATCAATAACATGAGTGCTCTAAAAAGACATCCAACTCATGTTTGAGCAGATAATGACAGGTGACTTGTTCAGCACCACAAAAATCCATCAAAAGCAGCCAATGTGGTCATGAATTCTTAAGATTAAATATTACGGGAGACTGTCCCAAAAAGTTGTTTGATAAAACAGCAGTTTTCACATCAGAAGGTGTAATTTTTAAAAAAACCTTCTGTAAGGAGGTTTTCCTAACATTGAAATTGGTGTGAAACCCTGACCCAATTCCAGCTGTTGTTGCTGGAACCTTTGTCACTCATAGCCAAAAATCGAGCCGAATCAGATAGAGCAACCCACTACAGATCAAAATCTCTACAGATTTTTCAAAAGCCTTTCCTTAGGAAGTTTTTCAGGTTTACAGAGGAAGAGATGCACCCAGGAATAGCCTTTGGCCTTGCTGTAGAGCAATCATGTGGGAATGTAGGTTCAAACCTTCATTTGATGTTAGTCAGAGCACGTTCCAGCTAAAAGCCTTATAAAGCAGAGAAAAACTCTTCATGAGAAAATGAACAACATCCCCTCAGAAAACAACTACTTTTGACAGGGAAAATATCTAGTAGTGCTTCTTGTTTATTTTTACAAAAGATGCAAACATTGAAGGCTCAATGTTTGCAAAAAATGGAGAATGAACATATTTAGAAAAATATGGGGCAGGGAGTCTAGGCAATTGCTGAGTTATAATCATCCATCTACTATAAATATCTGCAGTGTGAAAAAGGCTCGCTCTCCCTCTGTGTTTCGGTGTTGCTGCTAAGCACTAAGCTTTTTTGTGGTTTCATTTTAGTAATCAGGATCTCTCGTACTTCCCGGACAGATGGCCATTCACACTTCAGTGCTCATTTAAACACATACGTCAATGATGACAGAACATTTCAGCTGAGAACAGGCCAATGTAATCTTCCAAATTCAAGGCTATCTGTCATTTTTGTTGGTTATATAAAACCAGAGTCAAAAGAAAGTAGGACTGTTCTTATTTGGAAAGCTAGAAAGAAAATGGAAAATTCCACCTGGCTCGCTCTCAACATGAAACTCGGGCAAGGCTGTTTAAAATGATTTGAGAAGGTTTGAATGTCTAGCCTCTGCTGATCCATTGGCAGTTGCTCTTGGGGCCTGCTAAGAAATGGCAGAAGCTACTATTAGATTGGAGAATGAACATAGGGCCTTGCAGGCTGCTCAGAGCCCCCACAAGAGCATTAATTCTATATATCCTCTTTAAATCCATCCCTTGTTTATAATGTAATGGTCCTTCGTTTGTCTCTTAAGGTATTAGATAAGTACATGCTAGCACCTTGCAGCTGCACTCTGCAATACACAAAAGACAAACTGGAAATGGAGGGCAAAGTATCTTCCTGACTCTGATGCTGATCCCCTGTGTTTGCTCTGAGTGGACACAGTACTTACGTGGATAAATAGACAAAATTATTTTCCACTGCTGTCAAGCCAGCATCTTAGACAAGAAGGAAAGCATTTAAATTTAACAACATTCTCTTCAGCTTCAGGGTGGACTGTGTGTAAGAAATAGAAAAAACAAATGGGAAAAAAAAAAATCTATTCATGACATTTCTGGTTCGTGCCAGTCACAAGAAGAACTTGTATTCTGCCAGGAATGTCTACTTAACTGAGGTTATCAGCAAATGATTTTTTTTTTTTAGTTCAAATAAACTTTACAGGCAATCTTTTGGGAACTTGGCCAAACCTAAACCAACCTATGAGCCATTTAAAGTTCAATTAATTAGTAATTAGGAGGACAGAA
>NW_008824900.1:2784243-2790151 GCF_000699105.1 Pygoscelis adeliae | reverse complement strand
TGTAATCAGCCAATAAATATAAACACAGCAATAGAAGTGTGACACAGTATGAGCTTCCAGCATATCCACCTAAGTGTGTAAAGATAATGAACGTAGCAGTGGCTAAATATTTTAGCTTGCCATCCGTGTGAATCTCCAGTAAGTCTACTTCTGCAATTTGCATCTAAGCTACTAACCATAAAGCTAAAGAGGCTCAAGTGGGAGTAAAAAATTTCCCTAAACTTACAATGCTGTTTAACAGCTGAGTCTCAAAACCATGTTTTTCAGGAGTACTGCCAATAATTGAGACATTTATTGTGCCATACTTTTGTCATTTCTGTCTGCAAACAGAGATTTCTCATCAATAAACAAAGCGCAGCAGTGGATCAACAGTCCAGTCAGAGTTGCTAAACAAATGGGAGGGGTGTGTGGGGGGGTGTGGGGGGTGTGCATATAAGTGAAAAACAAAGGTCATGAAAATGACCTTCAGTTTGACTCTGAATGATTCCATCACTCTGAAAGGAAAAGCTGTGAAAACTGCAGAGTTTAGGGAACACGTTTTAGAAGTAAGTTAACTGAATTTATGCTGCAGTGACTTACATGGTCAGGGCAACAATTGCCATCCCACTGTGGAAGTCTGACATTGGTGGTACTGGACACTACCAGTGCATTTCAAGAATGCAGTCATGATCTTTACATATGGTTCATAAAAGATCAAAGAGTTATCAAAGCATGCAGTATTTTTCTGCCATTCCTGGTACAAAAATTTAGAAACAAATTATTAGGCTGAAT
Organism: Pygoscelis adeliae; assembly: GCF_000699105.1. Lineage (NCBI taxonomy): Eukaryota > Metazoa > Chordata > Aves > Sphenisciformes > Spheniscidae > Pygoscelis > Pygoscelis adeliae. The sequence goes on along the minus strand of NW_008824900.1, from coordinate 2,789,380 downwards.
AAAAATCTTTGAGATAACAGAAGAAGTGTAACTACTTCCAAAGGCGTAAAACACACCGCTGAGTAGTTGGATTTAACTTTAGTCGTGTGGTTAGTACTGGAAAAGGCCCCTTAAACAAACTTGTCTTGTCAAACACATTGTTAAATAAAAGAAGCCGACCCAGAAGGATCCTTCAAGGCACAACAGAGGAGTGACTTTACAGATCAGCAGCTTTAACAAAGTAGAGGAACTGACCCAGGATAGGATTAGCTGGATAGGTAAGCGGTATGTTGTGAGCACCTGATTGAGCTGGAACAAGACAGAAGATGAGAATAAAATACCCTTCAGCTTCTCGCAGAACCCATTGCTAAACTTTCTGGGGAACAAGATAACTTTGAAGAAAGAGAATGATTAGCTTTTCTTCTGGAATGTAATTCGTAATTCATTCTGACTGAAGAAAAAGGAATTCTTTTTTTGTGGAGGAGGCTGAAAGTATCTGAAAGAATCTCTCTGCCTCACCTCTTTGCTTTTTCCGATTTAAGCTTTCTCTTGTAGCTGGTGGGAACATTTGAAGTTGACTGAATGCAGATAAGAGGGCAGGATGGTCAAGATGCGTGTTCTTTTTACAAATTGTTTTTCTGTGTTTTATAATTTTCTGTGGTTCAGGCATACGATGAGATCTGCCACATCTGGTTGACACTCCTCTATGGGAGTGTCAGCAAAGCAGAAATTGCTTCTGGGTGAACAATATTCATTTAAAATATCTTTTTTTTATAGAAAGCTTTAATCTAAAATTAATTTCGTCATAACTATATGGAAATGCCATCACTCTTCTTGAAAGTAACAGATGACTCACTGTGCCTCCTACTGTAAATTTTATATACTTTGCTTATGTAATCTCTGGCAAAAATTGGTTAATAGTCACTATCAACTTGGGTGCGATATATATCAAATACTACAGATTTCCTTTGAGTAGATCAAACTGTTTTAGCACTCAGTAATAGATATTAATTAGATAATGAATTACTGAATGCTTAATTTGAATTTCTGATTTTGGGGTTGGTTTGGTTTTTTTTTCACTTACACATGATTTGGCACTCCCATATGGTTTAAGGTGGTTTATGAGAGCTCTGGATTTCATTTTTGCAAGCTGCTAAGTTCTCACCTGTAATCAGATATTTTGAAATCCAGATGGAAGAACAAAATGACATAAGTGAGCATTACTGCAGCACTTAGATGTGCAAATGAGTTTCTTTGAATATCCCTCCCCTAAGCAGATTATTAAAGTAGTAAGGGCAGTCCAAAGCCTGTTGGCCTCATCTGAATTTTTCGAAAGGTACCTTTCAGCCAAAGAGAGAGATCTATCTGTTCAGTAACCTAAGTCTAAAGATTATGATTCATGATGTTTACCTATATACAATTAGTCAGTTCACTACATGACATCTAAGCATATTCTCCTATCAGCTGTAGGACTTTTTTTAGTCTCAGGTTTTTTGTGTACTTCTTGACTGCATAATTACTACTAATGCCTACCGATTAGGCATATATTCAGGCTTCAGTCTCTGTCAGTAACTAAGATCAGTTCCTCAGTAGGACACATTAGCCTTTATGGCTTTTGATATAGCTTCTTTTGGTGATGCCCATCAACTCACAGGAAAGGGGGAAATCCATGTTCTTCAGTATTCACAAATATTCTGTTTGTTAGTCACCTGCCTGTTTCAGTCATCGCATCACCTCAGTCGCACAGGCAAAGTAAGCAGGTGGTAGTAGGTTTTTTTCAAGCCTTCACTTGGGCAGGACCGCTGTAGCCTAAAGTAGTCAGTAGCAACAGAAAGAATTTGCTTGGACTATCTAATTATTATTTGTGGTGCAGTTCTGTTCAGTAATATTAATGACTGTATAAATAACAAAATAACTTCTTACAGTTTTGCAAGATGTAATTCTCTTTTAATACCTGACCTTCTTATGTTTTAATAAACTTATTGAAATTCCTTTTTTAATTATTAAACACTGTAGCTATAAAAAGAGAGAAAATGCCTTGGATATTGCCTGTGGTTTAAATATGATAAACAAGAATTTTGCCTTTCAAATGTCAGTTATGAAACATTTTGTTGAACACGTCTTTAATTTAAAGTAGCTACACTGCTTTAAAAATATCAATCTATAGATATCACCAATACAGCCCATTTTTCTACCTTCACTTATCTCATAATAGCTTGTACAGGATATCCAGCTGAAATCTAACTCGGTATAGAAAAGAAAGGGCAGCCCCATTCGTGCAAGACTTACTCTGTAACGATTACTGATTTTATTTCTATCGTGTTAGTGCCCGGGAGACTTGCCCCTTATAAACAACGCTAGCACCAAGAATTGCCCCAAAGTCCTACTACCAAAGGAATTACAATCTGCAATCTTTAGATTGCCTGTTCCTCAAATTTTTCTCATAGCTAAGTTTAGAAACTAAATGTTTCCAAGAATATTTCTGAGCAAATGGACTTTTCCCCCTGTTTTCTTCAAACACACATCACACCCCAGAAACCTGAATGGCAACTCAGTTACACGAACGCGAAGTTAACAGTTGAACACAATAACAGCAGGAGATGTGAAATCACTGGCCGTGACTCACTTAGTGAAGACATACCTATTTCTCTCTAGAGAAAGACGTTTGCATGACGTGTCAACAAAAGATCTGTAACCACTAGGCAGAACCACTCGGAAGGAAGACTTCAAGGGCTATTTTGGAAAAAAAAAATGTTTAAGTAACAAGCTTGTCCATGCACAAGCTAAAGCAGCTTTGAAAAATCTTTAAGCCCTGTTTCTTCAGGTAAATCAGAAGCCCCTAGCAAACTAATAACCAATGCCGGCATAGTGCAGTTGAACTTTCCTTGTAAATGGAGCAGGAAGAAAGGACTGATTTTAATAAGATAGAGATTAGCTAGGAAAAAATTACCCTAAACTTCCAGAACACTTTTGTCTAAGTTTTATGTAAGTATCTCTCTATTTGTTTGTGAAAGAAGGAAAGAGGAAACTCCAAGTTTTTTCTTGCTCGTGTTTTCTGAAATTGTTATACTTACTATTATTGGAGTGCTTGAATAACATCTTTTACTACCTGTCCTGGTTTCAGCAGGGATAGAGTTAATTTCCTTCCTAGTAGCTGGTACAGTGCTGTGTTTTGGATTTAGGGTGAGAACAATGTTGATAACACACCAATGTTTTTAGTTGTTGCTAGGTAGTGTTTACACTAGTCAAGGACTTTCCAACTTCCCATGCTCTACCGACTGAGAAGGCTGGAGGAACACAAGAAGCTGGGAGGGGGCACAGCCAGGACAGCTGACCCAAACTGGCCAACGGGATATTCCACACCATGGGACGTCATGCTCAGTATAAAAAGCTGGTGGAAGAAGAAGGAAGGGGGGGACGTTTGGAGTGGTGGCGTTTGTCTTCCCAAGTAACCGTTAGGTGTGAGGGAGCCCTGCTTTCCTGGGGATGGCTGAACATCTGCCTGCCCATGGGAAACAGTGAATTAATTCCTTTGTTTTGCTTTGCTTGCGTGCGCGGCTGTTGCTCTACCTATTAAACTGTTTTTATCTCAATCCACGAGTTTTCTCACTTTTACTGTTCCAATTCTCTCCCCCATCCCATGGGGGGGGGAGTGAGCGAGCGGCTGCGTGGTGCTCAGTTGCCAACTGGGGTTAAACCACAACTACCTCAAACCCTAAAAAACAGTTTGGAAAATTGTGAAACCCTATTTCAGATGGAGAGTAGTCTCCTAAAAAGCTATCTTAGCTCTGTAAAACAGATCATTATTTGATTATCAGACACACATGCCAAGTCATAAATTAATACTGAAGTCAGTGATGGGACCTGAACCTTGATCTGGTGGCTTCCCAGGTGAGTGCTCTGCACTTGAGGTAATAGAGTAATTAGACAGCTTTTTCCTCTGAAGGATAATTGCTAATACATGTTAGCTGTTGGAGAGGAAGGCCTCCTGAGGGGCAGATATAGGTTTCCTTTTCATTAAAAAAGAAACTTAACTTTTTCAGTGGTTAACCTTCAACATATTAAAATGTTTAGTGCCCAAGTTAGATAGAAATGTTCCTCTGAGTAGCAAACAATTAAACATAGCAGATAAGTGGGAAAGTAGGACTATAGCTCTCAGACAAACTCACAGTGACAATTAAGTAAAAGCTGCACTGCTAACCATTCTGTGTAGGCATAACCCACAGTACTGCAAGCCAGCATAGAACTAGTGCAGGTGTTGCTAAACGTAATAAATCCACATGATCCACAAGAAGCTCATAAACAGTCTACACCTTACCTACAATCACAATTTTTCAGAGATGATACCCAAGATGTGTCACACGACATGTGTACGAATCTCTCTGCTTACGAAGTGCGAGGGTTCCGTTTCCTCATTTTTCCTGAACTCTGCTCCTGCTTTTGGAGAGTCATAAACCTGCTTATATATATGCATATACATTTATTAAATAGATCAGATTAATAAATGTCATTTGATCTAAATCTATTCTAATCTTAGCAAATTAAGATTACCCTGACCCATACAAAGACAGAAATATCACATATACTGAGTCTCAAAAACTATAGATACTCAGAAATTCTGATAGATGAAAGAGAATTGTACAACTCGTGAATACAAAATGTAATACCATGTCAGAAGCTCAGTTTGGTCCACTGAAATGTGCAGAAGTTTTCCTATTGACATGAATTAAACCAGGTTTAGAGTCTAAATCGTTTAGGTCTGATCCTGTCTTCCCTTATATCTTCTGTGATCGTTCGCATTTTAAAGACTGAATGTCCAGTGTGAAATGCTGCTAGTCTATTGAGTCTCAGAATATAAATACCAAGATTTTCATTTCCTTTTAGGTATTTTTACTTCCAGAAAATGTTTTTACTTTCAGAAGCGCAACATAAGATACATCTCAATATATTACAGGTGAGCGCATTATATTGCTGGACAGATTCCATGGGCTTCACCCGTCTGGTAACTTTGAACGAGAGTGACAAAAATCCCTTCAACTGGATTTCAGTGCTAACGCAAGACAGATTTGAGCAGCAGAGCATCCTTTCTTTAATTCCAATTTTTTTTTGCCTTCTCTCAAAAGTTTTCTGTAGCATCTCTTTCTTTCTAAACCTTTCC
>NW_008824900.1:2759166-2784229 GCF_000699105.1 Pygoscelis adeliae | reverse complement strand
TCCTGGAACTCAGCAGTTCCTGTCAATCACTAAGAGTTAAGGCCACTTCCAGAAAATTTGAACTATCAGCATGGCAGCAGTAGTGCTGCAGGGATGAGTGGCATGTCAGCAGTAGTAGATGGAGCCATTTGCAAATTGCATTAAAAAAAGAGAGAGTATGATTGCTGACCCCTGGAACCAGAGCGAATCCCCATTATAGCATTTTTGGTTATCATCCCAGCCTGCACAGTAATTTTCATACTATACAATAATAAAGTGTCCTTTTGTTTTCAGGCTACACTTCCTCATTGCACTATTTTACAGTCAGCATCAACAGTATGCTGGTTACTATCTTCTGGAACAGTCAAGGTCCTGTCCAGAAGTGCTGACTGAAGGCAGCTCTGTGCTTTTTGTGCATTTGGAAACATTGACTTGCATGTTCTATTTAAACCTCAGTTTGAACAATCATATATGCTAGCCACTCAGCTTAGACTTTTTCAGATAGACAGGTGGTCTTCTTGAATTTCTTTTCATAAATAAATACCTGCACATATATAAACCTGAGATTTCATTCTGATAGAAAAAGTGAATCATGTCTTTTGTTATTTATGTTCTTCCTCCATGGACCTGCTACCACACATCCTCACAGATAATCCCTTGACATTCATGTACCTACTTGGAGAGTAAGTACCTTGCAGTACAAGTGTGAGGTAAGGCCATGCCATTGTAGTCTGTTACAGGTGGGACTTAGAGAGACAAAAACCACTAAAGCCCACATCTTCAAAACTATTTATGTACCTGTCTTCATAGATCTTAAATACATTCACAGATTTCAAAACAGTAGATCCATAATGAAACATAAAACTGAAAAAACTTTCCGGAATTTCCTATTCCCAAATTGCAGCAAGTTTGTACATGCCAAATTTGCTGGTACTGTGCAGGACCTCAGAGCCCCACAGCCCCTGTGTTTGCACAGGAAGGCAGCACCTGAGCAAGCACTCAGACTTCATCACGGGGAGGGGATTTAGAGTTTTATGGATTAAAAGCTGTGGAGAGGAAGATTTCCACTACAACATAAAGCAAACAAAGGAGAGCAGCAGCAAGAACTCTCACTATGCCACCTTATTGCCAATGTATCTCAGGAAGGACAATTAATGGAGGCCTTGTGTCTGCATATTCATCAGTCCTTTTGCTGAGACTGCCAACATGAATAACTATGAAAGCTACTTGTGGTGCTGGCTGACAAGTGTCCTCTGAGAACCTGATCAAGAGCACTATGACCTACAAAACTTCATTTTACAGATGCGAGATTTTGCGTCCAGTTTGGGCCTTTGGAACTAAATTGGCTTAAAATGAAGCTCAGCTTTGGGGTTGGATTGGTTGCAGTTGTTACGACTGCAGCTGGGAAGGCTCTCTGGGATGTGAGATGCCCCTGTATAAGACTGTTTTATTAAAAATGCTGTGTGAATGTTTTGGAGTGGTAAACTATTTAACAAATTCTGCATCTTCGTCTGTTGGCAGGTTACAATTGTGTAATTTATTCATCCCTGCTTTATCTGCCAAACTCTTTCCAATTTTTAGTCTATTAATTGGACACCAACAGTGTACATTATGAGTATCTGATATTCATCCTATTGTTTCTGATTCTCCTCTGGGTGAGGAGAGTTCTTGGCAGCCGACTTCCACTGTGACCACTCAGGCTTCCAAGTTCCGCATTAACTTTCTGATGAACATTCTCTAATAATCACTTAAAATTTACTGTTTCGGCAACATTACTGCCATTAAATTTACTTGTCTGAATATTCACAGAAGTCAGCCCAAACAATATAAATCAAATATGTTACTGAATATAAATGAGGTTAAAAAAGTGCATTAATCTAATTTTTTTTTTGTTATTTGAATATGATGGATAATATTTCAGTCTGTCATATTGCTGATGTCGAGGTATTGATAATATTTTGGTTAGGCAGGCACTATTTTCAAGGATTTGCAGTCACTGCCTTTTATGTTCCAACTGATGTGCACACCATAGTTTTATTACAGTTCATTTATTAATCTGGATCTGAAGAAGCTATTAGTTAACATTAAAACTGACAATAACTATACTGACATATTTCTTCTTAAACCTGATCTTTTTTTTATAATATTGCTAGAATTAAATTTTTCCAGTGTCTAGGATCCAAAAAAAGTAGTTTATATAGCATAATTTGTTTGCGTTTGCCATGATTTGCTTCACCCATCTGCATTTTCTGACTGCATTACTAAGCATCACGTTTGGCACAGACATTTCAATCTACCTGGCACAGAAAAAGAGTTTTCTCCGGTTTTATTTCAGAATTGCTGAAAGTAGTATTTTAGTCTATTTCTTCATATCTAAACTCGATATTTATTAAAGGAGCAAACTGTGTTATGATGCTGGCCTAAGAGTTTCCTTTTAAATTTATCTCCGTCTTCTAAAATCTGAAAGATGCTGGTACGGAAGATACGATCCATGTGACATAATGACCATTCAGTAGTCAAAGAGGCAATTACCGAGTCGATGTTAGCAAGGAGTTCAGGATGTCAGCATGACAAGATGAAACAGAATAGATTCTGCATGAAGCCAGGGGCTCTGTATCTGCTTTGTGCTCATTCCATTAATTCGAAATCACAGACTCAACAGAGCCATGAATAAGGAGACCAGACATCCTTTAGGTTTTGTTTGTGGTAGTATTGAATAGTGAGCTCTTATGTGTGGATATTATTATGTGAGATTACGGGTGGGTTTTTTTCCAAATTCTTATCTGAGTGATTATGCAGTAGAAATGAGCCTTTGGGGTGCCTAGTTCCCATCCAGTTTTGTTGGTTTTGAAATGGAAAAAAAACCAAACCAGTGTTTTCTACTCTGTCAAGTCACTGCGACTTTCTGAATATTATTATTGCTTTAGGGTTGTTCTGGTTTTACATGATTTTGCATTTCCCTAAATTTTCTTAGCTGCCTTTAAATGTTGCTGTAAATCCCATCACCCATTTCCAGCTTGGCAAATCAGCTTTCTCTTTGTTTAACCCTTTGTGACAAACACATTTTAAAGAGACTCTTCTCCCCTCGTCTTACTTTCTAAGTTATCAAACAAGACCCTTGGGATCACTAAGGATACAAGGAAATTTTTCACACAAGGAGCCTAATGCCCTGATCACATTCAGGGTTGAGTAATTGCAATTCATGCATAGTGCATGAACACGTGGAAGAATCTCCTCTTTGCACTGTCAGCTAGACACAGCACTATGGATCAAACTGCTATTTTTCAGATTGCTAGGAATGCTTTATGGAGAGAAATATATATCTGCCAGCAAAGCATTTTCCAAATGAAGACAGAGCATAAAACCACCCTGCAAGTAACACAAACTGGTAATGGTGACATTTTGCAGTATAACTGCATTTGCTAGCACAGTAATAAGAGGTAAAGAGCAAGGTTTTCACGTGCATGCAATGTCAGGGAAAGTTGACAGCATTAGCGCGCTGCTTGTGCTGGAAAAATACAGGAGAGGCCTCAGCAGTGTCAGGAAGGATTTCTTCCTGACAAACAGAATGTCTCCTGGCTTCCTCATGCTGCAGCCCTGCCAGCCAGCTCCCACAGTGGCAAGTGAGAGCACGCCCTTTACTTGTCAGTCCCACCAGTATGGCTGCAAGCACACATCCAGATCACAAAGAGAAGTTGTATTTAAAAATCTGTGTTACTCTTCTCTCCTCTTCTGCAAACATTTGTCTCCTCTTCAAGGAAACATCACTGAGTTCTAACAGAAGCAGCATATGTGAGCCACTATCAAGTTCTTTTTTCTTTTTCCCCAGGAAAGAGCAAATACCACCATCACTGGTGCAATTGAAAAAATGAGTAAAAAGGTGTGGGTTTTTTAAAGTAAAATCTGCTGCTAAAAGGGAAAGGACTAGGGGACCTTGCTATAATGAATGCTTTACTTTATACATCAAATGCTTTAAACCATTTACCCTTTTTTTTCTGCAACTTTAAAGAAAGGTTAGAAATATTTTTAGAGGTGATTGTTTGCCAGGGAAGTAAGTGGGTCAAAGTCTCTGTACTTGAAAATCTGGATCTTTTCTCATTATTTAACTCTATGCAGTAGCAAACCAGAACTTTCTGGACTCACTTATTCCATAAAAATTAATGTAATGGTCCCCATACAGCAAGAAAAAAAACCCAACGATTTTCCCCACACACACATTTAGAAAAATAAAAGGCATTTATAGTTACCTAGCAGGAACAGAACATGGTATTCACATGCTTGTGATATCAAATTTTAAAATTTTGCAACACTTGGTAACAGAGGCAGAAAAGCTATACCAGTTTAAACCTGTGAGAAATGCAAAAGCATCCCAACATTAGGAAAACAAGAATTTATGTAAATCTAGCTCTCACAGGATACCAGGTCTATTTTCATAGTCTGCAGACTGGAAATGTTGGCTGTCAGAGGGCTAGGTTCACTTCAGAAACTAAAAAGATGACTTTAACAGTTCACACAAAATCAAAAGTCAGCTGATAGCTGAATAGAGACAAGATTTTCCTACTTCTTGTCTTGTCATCCCGCACTGATTTATTCTTTTTCATTTAAGGGAAAATTTCAAGACATCTGTCTCATTAAAGAAAACATATAAAATCCCTAGATCAGAGCATTAATGAACCCCAATGTAGAAGTTGTTTTTTTCCCCCAAGTAACTTCTCAGAGTTGTATAGCTGTCCCTGTTTATTTAGTCTTTCCTCATATGGGTATTTTTCTGTTGCGTTCTCTTTTGATTTCCTAGCAATTCCTAATGTTCTACTGAGTGTTTTGGCAGCAAATCAGCACTAACCTGATGTCTTAAGAGAACAATTTACAATGACTTTAAGATGTCTTTTGTGAGTGGCAATATTTAATTTGGAGCCTATAATGACATAAGTAAAGTTAGAATTACTTTCTTCTCTATAAACAATACTTTGAATTAATTGTCCAATAACTCAATATTAAGTAATCCTCCTGTAACTTTTCCATGTCTGCTATATATTAAATTGTCCTGCATGAATTTACATCAAGCAAACTTTGTCAGAGAAACTCTCTCTAAATACACAACACAAAGTTTAGCACAGAGCCCTGCGAGACCTTATTAATAACCCCCTTCCAGCATGAAAATTTAGCATTTATGCCTATCCTTTGTTTCTATTTTTTAACCAGTTATTAATTCACAGAAGAAACTTGGCCCTCTTAAAAACACCTTTGCTGACAAAGTTTTTAGAGATTCGGGTTTGTTACGTTGCTCAGATCAGCTTTATCCACATAGCATGTTTGCTGCTGGCATCTGTGGATCTGCTCCATCACTATGAGTGTACATACCAGGTCCAACGTTGCTGTCATGAAAAGGATATCATACAGCCAAAATTCACACAGTCTCCCACACCTCTGTCTGCATGGAATTTAGAGGCGCGGGGGAAAGTGTTGAGCTGTGGAAAACACATGCATATGTAGCCATAACCCTTTCATCAGATCAGCTAACCTGTACTCATGAAGCAGCCTAATTCAGGAAATGCAGAAGATACGCTTTTGTACTCTCACCAGAGACTGCTTCAACATAAAGTGGTGATACAGATGTTTTTAAAAAAGTATGAGAGTCTATAACAGGTTTTAACTGTCAATCAGTACAATAGGACTGCAGTCCTGGATGTCTCCTGTTGCTTCTGGAGTCCCAGGGAGTTGCTAACACTGTAGTCCTGGTGACAGGGAGCGCCAAGCGTAACGTTGCTGGAACCGTGACTTGCTTATTCATGTCTTTCTTTGTGGGCCTTTGAAGGTTTGACATGCTGTTTGGACCCAACAACATGAACTGGTGTTTCCCCTAGCAAAAGGTAGAGGCCAGTATTTGATCCAGTGACACCATATGTTCTTGAGCTATGGTTCTTTCTCAGACACTAACTATATTTTTAGCACCTCCCTGACCAGTTCTAACCGAGCTTGACATCTGGGTAGAGGAAAGAGACTTTGTTATAATCTATCAAAGGAAAAACAGTTCATCTTTGTCAGAAGAACCTAGCTTGCCAATTGATACACAGGTAGCTTTTCACAGTGGTGACTGACCGAAACACTGGAGAGAAGTGCGGAGGGAGTCAGGGTGCTGTCAGGACCAGAGGAGAGGGGGAGACTTGGAGGGAGAACACTGACGACATGAGCAGGTTCCAAGGGAAGTGTGGGGTGGACAGGGCAGTGTTGGAGGGAACTGGAAAAGGAGGTTGCAATACAAGGAGGATGCACACGTGAAAAGTGTTTGAAATGGAGACATGCAAAGGATTTAAGATGCAAAAAAAGTGTAGGAAACCAGAATTCATTTTCTGCTGTTCATTAAAAAAACCCTAATTTCTCTTCTACTAAGGTCTCCTTGTTAACAGTCGTCTTAGGTACCAGACATTTTCAAAGAACTAATGGCCTCTTCATCTACTGCAGATGATTCTTTTTTAGGCAACTGATTGTTAATTCCTACAACTCTGGTGTAATTCCAGATTCTGAATCTTCATTTACTTTCAGGACGTAACTATCATATTACTCCTTGAAGTCACTCATTAAATTCACCCTATCTTATTCAAGAAGCATGCTGAAATCCTGATGGACACTTTTGTTGCTTCTCGGTTGAAGTACTTTAATGTGCTTGATTTGTTTTGGCTTCCTAAATTCTGTGTGAACTGTTTTGCAGTGATCTAGAATATAGGATGTTCTACTCCTTGAACTCACTAGCTCTGTAACTTCTCTGATTCTATGTCTTATATCAGACTATACATAAAAAGCTAATGTTAGCCTCAGTGCAAAGCCAATGATGTCACTGAAAATATTTCCCACCCCACTTCTCTCATGGTCGCCATCCAAGCCACTAGTTAAATCTGGCTCCCTACTAAGGGCTGTAAAGCACAGAAAGATCTAGCCAAAGTCAAATCATTCAATGATGTTTTTTTTCCCCTCATTGATTACCAATAGTGAGTCATGCAAATCCATTTGCATCACACTGTAGATGGCTGATTTTCAGCAGAAAATATAGCTGTAATAACCATAAAACAATGTGCTCCATACTTAAATTCCTTTATAATAATCATTATGTGTATAATTACAAATAATGGTATATATTTAAAAAAAAAAAAGACATAAGCAAAAGAACGTACATTGTTTCTCTAAAGTAAGAGTTCCCCACCTTCTCAGACTTTCTGCATTACTTTATGATACAGAATGGTAGATTCAGGATTTGCAAGACCACAGGAGAAAGCTAACTGCTGATTAATGTAATCAATACTGAAAACACTATCTTAAGATATTTTAAGGAAAAGCCAAATGCTTGACTGTTGCAGCTGAGGAATCAGGCAGGTAGCTGGACCCATATATTACTGCTGACTTTTAGCAAAATTACTAGGACTCTAGCCAATTTCAGAGACACGTCTACTTTTAATTTTAGGACCAGACCTTGTTACTGAACTAGGCACTGCAAATTCCTATAGGATCAGGGGAAGCTGATTTTCCCTACCACTATGTTCCTCCCCCTGCAAAGCAGGCAAAAAGAGGACTCTGCCTCCCCTACGCCTCCCAACCCTCAGTTCCACCCGAGTTCAGTCCCTCTGAAGCCCTCCTGGGCTCCAAAGCTGAGACACAAAGTTGTGATGAAGAGCTGCTGCACTCACGCTTGTCACAGGAGGGTTTGCTGTGAGAGCTTCACATGGTATTGCAAAAAAGCAGAGTTATACTACATGGACAAAGAATCCATTTCAAACTATACTCCTTGTTTTTTGAATCGAAATGTGACATACTCTCAACAGAAGGCAATTTAATAGCCTTGCATTTGTACAGGTGGTTTATAAAACATATATGTCTCTCCTCCAGCTAATGACTATGCAAGAGAGCAGGTAATACACAAACACATGATCAAGCCTACTGCCTGAAAACGTGGAACAATTAAGATATTTTATTGCATGCCCTTCTTTGTTTCATTCCAGTATAGTTACAAAGTTATAATCTGCAGTGCCTTAAAACCTAAGAAAAAATTAGCATGCTGTTCACCTGAATAAAAGTATGTTCTTCTTCACTGATTCCTTTAAATGGTCTGAAAACTAAACTAACTAAAGCTTTCTTTAACTAACAATAGCCAGCTCCAATATTTTAATTTTCACTGCAAGGGTAGTGCAGCAGAGGGTAATCCTCAGGTAAGTAAATGTAAAAATATTACCACCTTAGTATACAGGAAGAGACAGGAGAATAAGGCACGTGTGACTTGATTCTGTTCTCTCTGGTTATTCATAATACCTTATATTTCAGCTAACTGAAAGGTACTTACAGGAAAGGTTGAAGTGGTAAGGGTGAGAATGAGAATGGGTCTAGGCAGTTTGATTAGTAACATTCATATTGATTTCAGTTGCTATGTAGGAGAGGAGAAAAGTTATTCCCATTTTAGTTTTAAAAACTAAAGCCAAAATAGTTTCATTTACTTAATGACAAAACTAGTCACAGCAGAAAAGATTAATTTTTTGTTAAAGTACTTTGCAATATAAAAAATCTTTGCAAGCTTCAAAATAATTGTATGACATTTCTGCTTTTTGCCATTTCTCCCTAATATCATATAGGAATATATGTACAGTAAACAGTTCCTTCGTTTTGACAGACTTCAAAACAGGGATAGAAAAGTGATGGAAAAATCTATACCATAATAAATGACCAAACAACAGTGTTGACTCTCTCAGAACTGCTGTCTAAGTAGATTCCATCATGGCAAACACTTTGGCATTATATATCTAGTCATGTTTTTTGAGATAACGTTCCCTTAAAGCATCTTGGACCATACAAGGCTAAAGGGGCCTACCCATCCTGAAATCCAAACACAGACTGACCCAGAGTCTAATGCTTGTAAAGAACAAGGACATGTCATCTGACCCATGTAGCACGACAGCTTCAAGATCCATATTTACTTGAATATTTCTTGCTTTTTTTGATTAACAATCCACATGATTTCACTCCTGATAATGAGCAAGTCTATGAAACATAGTTGTCCCACATGCTCCATGTGAAAACAATGTGATTCCACAAAACCAACAACCTGTTAAGCTTGTTTGCCATCAGCCTTTGTTGAGCGAGGCTTGAAGAGAAAAGCTAAGGCACACTTGCAACTCAGATGAACCTGAAACTACACAACTCTTTAAACCAATATAATAAAACCTGGAAAAGTAATTTTCAAAGAGAGAGGAATTAGAAAGAACAGGTTAATAGGTATATTCCAAGGCAGAGGTCCACCAGCATAGTCAATGCCATATTGAAGCCCCCAGAAGAAAGAGACTCCCTAACTGGGAGGATAAAAATCACAAAAAAGATTTTTAAACATAATGGCCACGATAGCATGCTAAAATATTCTGATTCCTTGGTTGGAAAGATGATGTGTAGATACTGTTGCTGAAAGAATTTTTATGGATCTAAACAGAAACTCCCTATGCTTTTAGGGTTGAAATAGCATAGCCTGAACACAGCTGTTGCTCAGAGTCTAGTCAGAAAACGTCTTCTTTTTAGCTTTATAAATCAATCTAGTTGAGACTTTCCTGCTTTGACACAATGTTCTAACCTCAGAGAGGGAATTTTGTGATTGGGTGAGAGATGGAGGGTAACAGATTTGCTGAACATTTTGCATAGCAAAAGAGGAGACCTGGTTGCTTTCTGGTTGTGCTCCCTGAAGCTGAACAGGTTTCTGTTAAAATAAGTGGCAAACCAAGCAAAGAGAGCTGACAGAAGAACAGACAGACACCACAAGTCGTAAGAGCAGAACAGAGAACACGACTTTGTTCTGCAATTACTTTAGATGATCTGCAAGCAGATCATCTTGAACTTACGTTCTCATTTGTAATGACTGCAGAGCAGGTGATCCACCAAAACAAGGCTATTCTGCAGTAGCCCAAACCCAATCTTGTAGAGTGCCTTACAATATATTTTTAAAATTGGGTTGGACTAGATGACTTTTAAAGGTCCCTTCCAACCCAAACTATTCCATGAAAATATACATTTGTGTCCCATGACCTTTCTAATGCATTATCCTAACGCCTCATACTGCCTGAAATGTAAGAGATTGAAGAATGGTGAACAAGATAAAAACAAAAGTTTTATTTAATTTCGTGTCTGCATCAGCAGAATTTTCATTTAGCACCCTCCTTATTAATTGATGTCCTAACATCAGTTTGGACAGAAATGGTACCTGCAGAACCTCCTCCCCCCTCCTCTCATCTGGGGGCTTGCAAGGCTGTTTCTCACACTGTTTTCCTCACTCTACCAGGCAGGACTTTGCCCTTTCTTAAAACTGTTTTCCCAGAAACGTCACCAGCATCGCTGAGGGGCTCAGCTGTGCCCTGTGCTGAGGCCATTAGGCAACCAGCTGTGTCTGGCATGAAGCAACCCCAGCCTCTCCTCACAGAAGCCCCTGCAGCCAGCTCCGGGGCACAGACACCCACTACAGTAACATGAAACAGTACAACAGCTACAGGTCCGATGGGCCTGAGCTATGCTTGCTTTCCCAGAAAACAATGACATAAGATTGTGCTGTATGGCACTATACTGATGCATGAGGCATCAGTGATGCTGATTGCCAGTGCTCATTAATCAACCGTATGAAACACAAGTCCTAACTCGGCACTGATTGGAATTACAAAGGCCCATACCCGAGTGCCATCGTTTAACTGGCGATACCAAGTAGGATATACAACTGGCAACATAGTTGATTCCATGTATCTTCAAAAACAGCATGTGAAGCTAGTCAGGAGACTCGGTAAACATCCACAAGTATTCCAAGATAGGTATTCAGCTATAGAATACTTCACCTTAGCTACACCCATGCTTTATCATAATCAACATATACACCCAGTGTGCCTAATAACATGCAAGAGAATACCAAATCATTTCCAACAAATCCAACTGGTTTTGTGAATAGCATATCTGTGTAATGTGAAATATGTAAAGTTATCTTACAACAATGATAGACAAGCTTTTACCGACCCAGAAAAGAAGTTATAACCTGACTGGCCTTTGTCAAGTTTGTTTGCATATTTACACAAAACAAATTCTCTTCTAAGTTCAAGGAGAAAGTATTGGGGGGAAGAAAGTAACAAGCAGCAAACTGACAGCATACTCAGTTCAAGAAAATTGGGCAGCAGATTCATAACTTAGTGTTCAGAGCAAGAATAAATGAATGAGCAAGCTACAGTTCATATTTTCATTGTAAGGAATGGATTTGGGATTTCAGAGGGGAAAAATCGAGGTTGGGGGATGTTGGCATTAAAGAAAACGTTGCCCTTGTTTATGAGCAGTAAAAGGATTGGTGAAAATGTGTATTTCACTCTCATTGCGTAATTATGCTAGCTCAGGAGCATGCTTTAAGACCCGAGTTCTGAGGATATTAGCAGTCAGATATACGGAAAACACTGTGGAGGATTTAAAAGTATGAAAGGCATAAGGATTATATAGACTTGAACTGTGAATGAGGTTGAAGTGCATTCAGGAAAGCAATAAAGACTAGTGAACCAGAAACGCCCTGCTCACTTATGATAAAATGTCTAGTTAATACCAAAGAAAAGCTTCAAATAGACTTCTCTGGTTCTTTAGAAAGTCACTATAAAATAATGCCAGTATTCTTTGTATAAATACTTTCACAAATAAAGAGTCTCTTTTAGAAAGAAGATTGAACTTGGTAAGTAAAGCAGCTTAAGCAGCAAGGAAAAGCATATTAGAATTATTTCTTAACTTGCAGAAATGTTGAATAATGGTCCGTGGCCATGTTCTGTAATGACAACAGACCATACACTGTTCCCAGAGTAATGTAGTTTCCCACATTTTACATACGAGACACATACCAAAAGGTTAATTCCATCCAAAATGGCAATACAAAAAAAGGTAATTAACACCAACTACTTACTCTAAGTCTTTCAGTTTTGCTCATTTTCTTGAGAAGCGGGGAATTCACCAACTAACCTACTTTCTTCACCACCATTCCTTTCACTATTTTTAGTGAAAAAAGATACTGCGGACTAAGTGGATTAAATTAATATAATTTGACTAACCAAAATATGCGATGAAATGTTTTCACCTTAATTAGCTCATATTTCATTTGAACAAAGTCAGACTCGCTGTTCTTCAGAGGAGGGAATCAGTAGACACTGTAGACTCTAAAATGCCTTGTTTTGTTTATGGGGGATCTTGCTAGAATTATAAGACTCAAGTGAACTATGCAAGAAATAAAAACACGTTCTAGCATAAGAAGCATTATAGACACTAAGGCAAAACTCAGCACTTCTCCATCTGTTACCAATTCAAAATGTGATCCTCATCAATTTTGAATGTGAGACTAATTTTGGTAAATCAGGCATTCTCTTACTGTTGGGTGAGGATTTTGTTTTCCCTTTTCAGCTACAGAACTTAGGAACGTAAACTGTAGACTCCTACTCTAAGTAGGGTATACAAAGCAGTCCTATTCGAATAAAGGAAACATCCGAGTACAGCCAGGAATCTTTCTTACCTCTCTTAAAGCTCTGGGCATTAGAGTTACATGGGGAAAAGTGCAGGGAGAGAGGCAATAACTAAATCTTACAGGTGCTGAACCCTTGCTCACCAAACCAGCGCTCGGTCAGCGCCCTAGCACCACCACCTCATTGTCTGTGCTTCCGCATTTGCAAAGCCTCATTAGCAATTCATTAGGAGCACTACAGATGTGACACACAAACTTGCTCTGGGAGAGGGAATTAGGGAATCTGTATTAGAGAACTAAGTTAGAAACCTGGAAACACTTTAAACGATCATTCAGAGAACATCCTGATCATTATGTGAAAAATAATAAATCACCATTTTTAGCAAACACTGAAGTGAAGAAAAAGATACACCTTTTTAGGGTTTGAAAGATTAAAACAAAAGGAATTGCTGTCTGGGTCAATTCCCAATTTATACTTGGATTTGCAGTAATAACAGAAGAAGTTACAGCTTTTACTTAGTGCCTTCATGAAGGACAGAGTTTATTTAAAGGCAGTCAGTGTCTTCTTACAATAATGAAAAGGATCTTTCTGCCCTGCTGTCAGTATCAACAGCTCCTCAATAATTCTGACAGTTCCTTCTCTGTTTAAAAAAAAGCTTTGGTATTCATTTATTATGTTAGAACAAATGCCAGTTATCTGATACTTATTTCACACCTAGTTCAGTCTAAAAAAAAAACCATATATTCAGAACAGACTCAGTCCTCCTCAGAAAAATCCATAGCAAAATTCTGCCTTAATTCTACGGAAGCAGCCACAGCACAGCATCATTCACAGCCCTTATCTGGGAACAGAGCGCCTTTTAAGGACAGAATACCTGGAAACATACAATTAAAAAGATGAAAATGTTTTGACCTACACTTGTTCAAGGAAACTCCTCGAGTTCGTCTGTAATACTTCTGCCTGAGAACGTGTGATAGGGATACGTTTGTTAAGATTGTGATGGGAAGAAGGGTAGAAATAAGGCTACGTGTAAATGACTGTCATACCTCTGATGTAACTTTGAGTAGTGGTCCTTGAGCATAGGGAAAAACTTGAATTCTTAGTGGAAATATCTTAAAAGTTGAGGATTCAGTTACACTCCGTTATATATTACACTTCCCCCCCCCCAACAACATCAGTTTTGCTGACAATAAAACTGACTTCAGCGTGGTTTATCATAACATATTTGGGAAGAGAAGGACTATTTTAAGGCAAAAATTTAGACAAAAAATAAATACAAAAACAAGTTTACCTCTGGATACATCAAAACAACCCGTCACCAAAGTAATTACAGATGCCATGTTCTCTTCTCTTTCTGCCATTTTCTGCTATTCTTCCTTTCCAAAGTAATTTAAGCAGGATTAAATTAATCAAAAAGTTGGTCTTTAAAACATTTAGCCTGATAAAGCATACAAACATAAAATAAATACTGAAGGGGGAAGAAACTTCTGAAGGTGTTTGTGGAGTTACTGTTGCTATGGGAACTATATAGCTGCTCTTCACAGGCTGTACATCTGTCTCGCTTAGTCTCTGGTTCCTGGAAGGGCAGCAACTGCCCTGCACTGTGAGGTCAGGAAAAAGGAATCTTAGCAAACCTTTTGGAAATATTCATATACACGAATTCAAAAGGTTGTTGGTTAAAAGGGACCTGGAAAGCATATCAAACTCTCTCATGCTCAGAGTAGAATGAACATCAAAAACTTCCATTACAACCCCATTCCTACTTCCTTTAAAGCACTGTATATCTGTATCCTTTACCTTTCAGTGATTGTATGCTAATTACTATGAAAGTTACTATACACTAAGGAAGATGATTTGTGTAGGATAACCTACTTGGCAGTACTCTGGTTTTTGTCAAAAGCTGCCAGGGAACTAGCAGATAAACCAGGTAAATTAATACAGGTAACTGTCTGAACCACCAAAACAGGTAACGTTGCCTCTTCCTTTCTGCCAGTAAATTTTAGAGTAGACGCTGTCACCTTTAAAAATACTTAGAAGCATCGTTTGTGTTTGAACAAACCCAATGTCTACTCAGGCAAAAAAGAACTCTTCAATATTCAAAGGGTGAACATATCTTGCATACTGCTCATCATGGTATTTATTTTGGGACTACATGCTGTGTTTTAAGTTTCACACCAAAAATCTGGCAGGACTTAGCACATGAAAAGTATAGCCACAACATTATGTTTAGACTTCTGTTTTCTAAGTGACTTTCCAGGCCAAAAGAGCGTTCAGCCACCACTAAAAGGAACGGTTTTGGAGACTCATTCTTTTTCCCCTAGAAAATACCCAGAAACTTAATTACTGGTTTGTATGCTTGTCAAAGGGACTTCATGCATGGTCAGTTCATACACTTGAGTATTCCTGGAACAAACCAATATTAGAATTATTGCTAATCACAGAAGAATTAAACTACAGGCGTAGTAACTACACACAACTACAAGAGAAAGAAAAATGCTGTTGAGGTTCTATATCTTTTCAGTTTCCCCACTGATACTAATAGTATCATCCTGTGCAAGGATTTTATGTCACATATGTAGGTTTCCAGCAACAGAAAATGCTATGTATGTCATCACTGTAGATCAACGATGTATATGTAAGCCCATTTGCAGCAAGTCTGACCCATCCAGATTAGTCACACTTCCTGTACGTGTCCTGGCCATTTAAGTCACCATCTCCACCTGTACTCTGGACAGAAACGTTGAAGTGCCTTATGTGATGGTGCAATTTGTGCCATCACCTCCTTTTAGGCTGGGGCCATGTCCATTTCCGAGGCAGCAGACAAGGCACGACATCAGGGCAGCTTCAACTTAGGATTTCTTACATTGAGCAAAGGCACACAGTCAACTAACATAAACAGTCAAGACATCAATCTGTTCTCAGAAAATTAATATCCAGACCCAAACCCAAAATAAGATAAGTCAATGAGAGCTGAAACAAGGCTTGTTGTTCCAAAAGCTCATCCCTAGCAGCATACGTGACTAGTAGTACTAAATAGTCGTTCTCAAATCCTGTGAATTCTAACACTCAGTTGAGTAAAAGGAGGGGTTTAAAAAGAAGCCCTGAACAGTTGGAAAGAACATAATCTTCAAATCCAACCTCTCTCTGAGTAGGAAAAAACAACTTTTCTGTGTAGGTAAACTTTATCCTAATGATCCTATTCAGGGTTTCTTATAGTGCCTTCCAAGTACCTCATCTCAGCCTCATCTGATAAAAGGGTACCAGTCTAACTCAACATGGCAATTTTCATTTACCTATGGTAATTCTGAGGAATTCTGTGAAGGCAGATTTAATTTCATATTGGTTGTGAATTAGACTTCCCAGAATAAAACCTTTGATTGCGAAAATTAAAATGCAAAGTTCCTAAGTCTTCCTTGGAAAGAGTTATAAGATTTATAATATGTCCTTTTCTTCAGGTTTTTTAAAACCTGTTCTTAAAAATAAAAAAATGTGGTTTTTTCTTATGAACATACATACTTTTCTTTGTGTTTATTTCCTTAAATTTAATAAAGCCTTCTAGCTATCAGGGTAATTTAGTCTCAAATCTCCACTTTCCAGTTCGGTTTTCATTATTTCACATGATTCTTTTACCCTTATTATAGAAGCTGGCTTTATTCCCAATTCATAAAGTGACCCGAATTCTCCAGGAGATATTTTCTAGCATTGATTGTTCTTCGTTCATGATGCTAATGGCATGACTGTTCCTACCTTTACTTTCTGTACTTTCTTAGCTTTTGTTATTTTCATAATCCCACACTAACACACTATTTTTTCCTCATCTAGACCACACAATTTTTTTCTTGTAATAATGCTGTGTGCATTTCGTTTTCCTTTTCCTCCCCTGCCCCCCCACTTCAATAGGAGGAGATATGCCTGTAGTGAATTTGAGGGGTTATCTGTTTTTAAAATAATGTCAAATAAGAATACCAAAAGCAAAAATTTTACAATAAATTCTTATTTTGTAATCTTTGAGTCCTTTTTGACACTTGTGATTCATCTGACCAAAAATTCCTCTCTGAATATATTCCAACAGCTTTTTATCTGAAACATTTTTCACCTAGAGCACTATCAGCATTGTGTAAACGTGGTTTTGGGGATGTCATACCCACTCTCTTGTCAATGGCATTTATGATATTCACAGTATTTTTCAAGCTAGACTTTAAAAGCCTACATCTTACAGGATGAAATATTTTCACCCCAGTATATACTTTACCTCTTTAATAAGATTGCCTGTACACTGAAAACTCTAAATATTGTTACCTTTTGTTTATCCTTCTTCCTTCAAAATATTGTTTTTTTAAATCTACACTTTCTTTTAGTTGTTTAGATTTTTTTCATGTACTATGTCAGTTTTTCTGAGATAGCCATTAAAATATAGGAAAACTTATCATCCTGTTTTCATTTAGGGATTAAAATTTGCAGTTTAATTCACAATAGAAAGCCTCACAATCCTCTGTCAAGTCACTCCCATTCTGACTTAGATTGGTTTCTCTGTTCCTTGCCTGGACAAGGTACAGTAATTTCTTTCTCCATGGCCACGCTGTATGTTTCTCATCATTTAATCGCATGGTATTATCCCAAACAGGTCTCTGACAGAGGGAAGTTCCATCACGCAAGGCCTGTCTCAGATCACTAATATCCATAGCTAGTCCTTTGCCATACAGCTTTTTTACTATCTGCTTTCTTAACAGGAGATTAGGTAACCATAAACAAGTCTTTCCAAAAATCAAGGCCTTCATTCAGTAAATCAAAACTTCTTGACTCTGAACTCCTAATCCTTTTTAAGAAAGGATAGAATTTTTTAATTCCTCTAAAACCTATTTCACCTTCCTTTACAAAATACTCTCTCCTACTTAAGAAAAAAATGATGACAAAATATCATCTCTGTTAAATTACTTTTTCAATAGTAGATGATTTATAGTTGATTAGGTAATTAAATCAAATACAAGTGGCTGAAAGTAAATCTATTTTTATCATCCCTGTAAATTAAAAGTTCCGCATCATAAAAAATCATGACCATCTTGAAAATGACTAGTCAAGTGCTTTTTATAGGCAAGCAGGATTTATTGTCAATTAACGTATTGAACTGGATAGTCAGCATAACCCTGTGCTCAAGACTTTTTAAATTATTGGCTTCCGCTATCAAGCTTCTCCATATCACAGTAATGAAATGTATCTAGCTGTTCACATATTGAACAATTCCTTAGGTTGGGTTTATATCTCACTATAACAACATTTCATTTTATTATTATCTCCAATCCCCTGTAATGAATACAAATACATTCCTTTTTTTCCATCATGGGTTTATCAATTTTCATTGATTTGCCTGTAATGAATGCAGACAGGATAGGGGAGAAAAAAAAAATTTAAAGAGGTCATATCCATTAAAATATCTGTAAATTCACAAGTTTTCCCACTTGCAGTCGCATCAATTAAAAGAAATCATTCAGAAAAAGAGTTAAAAGGAAATATTAGTTTAAGTCTTAATACTTAAATAACTGTAAAAAGGAATTTGGGGGCCTCTATTTTTTACAGAATATTTGCTTTTGCAATTTTCCTTCCATTGACTTTAAAAAAAAAAAGATAAATTCTCATTATAGTTTTGCATTTCATATATATCAATTTGTCATAACATCACATTTTTCTTTTTCAATAAAGGTCAACTTGACTAACGGAAATGCAGCTTATGGTGCAACGTGTGATTTGCTATACACAAAATATGTTTGAAAATTACTCATGGCAGCACCTCCCCTTCCCATTGGGAAGTCCCCCAGCCCCAAAATCCATCCTCACTGATGAAAGCACTCACACTGTTGAAGTGCTTGCTGCACAGAGGAGACCTCAGCACAACCTAGGTATTTTCTACAGTTTGAGTACTGATACTTTCAATTTTTTTCTTAATTCTGAAACCTAAATAAAACCACATTGGTTGAAGACAAATATAGACATCTTGAAACTCACATTCCAACTGTGTTACAAACTTTCATATTGAAAACCAAACTTTTAAATGAAAATACAAACAATGTTCTCAGTTGTGATATTTTATTGCACTATAACAGTTGCATCTGCTTGTGTTTGGCAATTACATCATTATGTGACAATGTAATTTGATATGAAATGAAGGGATACAATAACATCCTGGCTTTCATTCAGGCACAGCAAAAAAAAACCCAAACAAAACAAAACCACCCACCCATGGAACATATAACATCCGGTCTATCCAGGAAAACAATACTGACAGCAGAATCTGACCTATTATATTTATGTTGTGTGGTACAATAGGTCAAGTTTGGCTTCATAAAGAAAAAGAACGAACCATTCGGCAGAAAACAGCTATCCTACTTTTTATACACACACGCACGGTCTCTCATTTTAATAGGTAGAAGACTTGTTTGAAACAGATGCACAGATAAGTTTCATGGGGGTTTTTTTGTTTTTTTTTTTGTTTTTTTTTTTTTTTTAATTGAGGAACTGCACTTCTAACTGTCTAGAAGCATCCTGTAGGTTTTAATGCCTCAAGAGATCATAATCGAACTCTATAATCAGATTTTCAAAGGAGATGGATAGTATGACCAATAGTAACAGCATGCTTCAAGAAGAGAAAAAAAGCCCAACTGTCGGACATCAAAACATGTTACTTATTATTCCTTATACTGATTTCTTGCCTAAAGAAGCCAGCAATGATCAGTATTCTTTGTGATGAACACAACATAATCCTTTTCTTTACAGAGAAAATGCATCACTGGTCTTCTGCAGCCCTGTCTGAAACCTCAGGTGACTTAGTGTTCATGGGAGAAGAGCAGAGACAGAAAACTACATCTGGACAAGGAGTCCTAAGAAAAGCAGAGCAGAAAATATCATCTGTTTCTGGATGACTTTGCTCTGTCCCTCATACATATATCTGTTGTGCAGAACAAAAATATCCTCCACCACCCTCTTCTGTTTATCCCCCAATTTCTCTAAATACATCATGTAGCGTCTTTGATAGCTGTGACACTTCAAGCACTTAGTGCAAGTGATACAAATAGCCAAACTAATCTGGTCCCTAACTGATGTTGTGGGTCACCTCCTCTAGAATAAAAGATAGAAAAGATGCAGGGGAAATAAAATAGGTAGTTAGTGTACTTCTGCCAGTAACCAGAAGAGGTGCAGAAAACTAGCAGCCAGTGCCATAATGGTAATTTCCTAACTGCAGGTACCCTAATCCTGCTCCTTCTCAGAGACAAGAAAGAACTGGCTGATACCAGTTAATATAGTTAGAAAATGGTGATACTCAGCATTACATGTTTTGCTGAGAAATCTCATTATCATACGTGTTAAAATTCTTACATATTACAAAGCCAAATTATTTTTCAAGTTAAAAAAGTGAAAAGACATGTAAGAGTAACTCAGGACCTCTTTTTAGTGTTGCTAAATTGGGAAAGAAGATTAAGATTCACAAAAAAGAACATGTACTAATAAGTTTCTTCCCTGTTAAAAGGAAGTTCAGAAACTGCCAGACTGATTCCCTCTAGACTTACTGAATCTTCTTTTTCCAAGGATATTCTTAAATTCAGTTCTCTAGATCACCCTACTGAAACTCAGTGAGAGCCTGATATCTAACTTTCCTGTGCTTCTTTGAAAATTCCAGCCTACAGCATTACAAACATGCTTTGAATAAGTTACTTCAAAGTAAAAATGTCCTTATCTTCTATCATTTTAACAGCTTCAGAAGGCTTTCAGTGTTACTCTGGTCAGTAAATAAACTAGATATTTAATTTTCATAGCGCTTTTTTTTTTTTTTTTGTCACGTGTAATATCACAAGTCATAAGTGCTGCATTTAATACTGAAATAATCAGCACGGTCTAAAGCTTGATAACATTATATATAAGGAGTTAAATGCTGCATGTTGAACTCAATGGTGCCATTTGCAAGGTGTGCCAGATGGAAGAGACTTTCCTTGCAGTCCTGAGTGACAAAAAAATTGCAGAATCAAAGAAACTTAGATCAAACGCAGATCACTGATTTTGCTTATACTCTCTTTAGCAGTAATTAATTCTACTTTGATCCAAAATATTTGACTGGGAAAAGTAAGTAAAATTATTGAAAACATTATAGAGACTCTAAGCATGTAAAAAAAAAAAAAGCAGTAATTACAAGAGGGCTCTGCTGTAGATTCATCATTTCTTAGAAAACTTTAAAACACATTATTTTAAAGCTAAAATATGGATTCGCCATTGAATGAAAATAAAAGTAAAAATAAAAATAGTTGTCATCTCTTGGAAGTTTTTTGTATCAATGGTAAAGCAATCAGTATCATCTTCTAACGCGTCAAAGTTGAACCTGAAATGTGCTGAGTTTTGTGTGTGTCCCCCACCACAGAGAACAGTCAGTGTTTTCTAACGAAAAAGACTTCTCTAAACTCCTTTTTAAGCATACAGTCTCATTTTTGTGCATCATTGATACATTTAAAAATAAATAAAAATAATCCTACACCATAACATTTGCTCCCAAGTCCAAGCTTCCCCAGTAGCCTCAATGTTTGGGAGTTTTGTTCAGGTTCTCTGATGGAAACCACTCATTCATCTGTCAGAGCCAACCACTGGTGAAAGAGGGGCTAGCTTGTTACAAAAACTACTCTTCTGAAGGAGAATATACTTTGTATATCAGGTTTGGAAATATTAATGTTCTTCCTTAGAAAATACAAATGAAGTTGAATAATGCAAAATCCAGCTTAAATGTTTGCCCACCAGTCAAATTACAATCTTTTGGAAAAAGTTTCACACCACTGCAATCTGTTTCATGGCCTTTCAGCATGCCCTAGCCTCACCACAAAATATTTCACATCTTTCCCAGTCTCTACCAATACTATTAGAAAATCTACTGACAACATACAATCTCCAATGGGGATTAAATCCCAAGCAACTTGACAGAAATGAAGCTGGTCAGAGGGATGCTGGGCATTTGTGGTTTACTGAACTGCCAGATCTGACTGCTTAAGAAGGCCAGAGGCTTAACATCTTCATTAGAATAGCGACTTCCGTTTAAGAAGAAAAGATCTAAAACTAAGGTAAAAGACAGGGGAAGCAACCTGGTTACTTGTGACCCAGAGGATCCTGGTTCAAACCCAAAGCCTAAGATGTAGGTGGTTAGGATCTGGCGGCCGGAAGATATCGTGCTGTACGGAAAGATAGGGCCCCTCCCCTGGTAGCCAATAGCGTTTAGTTTGTGATGTAAGCAGACGGAAGTGACGTCATAAACCCAAGGTATATAATGCTGTGTTACATACCAATAAACGCCATTTGCCGTCCACCACATTGGTGTCTGTGAGTTGATGGCCCGAGTGGCTCAGGGTCGGTCGCCGTGCCGTTCCTGAACCAGGTCGCCACGCCTCACGAAGGCAACACTAAGAGAAAGAAGTAAAGGGAGAAAAAGAACAGCTTGCTAAATGAATGCACTATGATTCTAGCACACTTTTTTTTCAACTTGGAGACATCTTTGTCTGCTTTGCTTTAAACAAGTTTATTTGGTGATAAACTCTCTTTACTAGCAAAGGCATTTTCCTCTCACTGTTCTCCCAACAGTTATTTTGTGATTCTCTTCCTCCTCCCACTTTGTTCCTCCACATTTCTGAACAAGTTGAGGAGGCGAGATCCCTGTTTTCCCAGTGTCTCATTAAGACCCCAGACAGATAGAGGCTGTGTGAAGTCATCCTGACACAAAGTACATGCTGACCACAGTGGCTTTGTGCAGCACTCTAACAACATAAATCATTTGTTGGGTTTGCTACAAAGGTCATAGCTCCTGTTATACACTCACAAGCCTAAAAGCCCACCACTGTCTTTGAAACCCTGACGATAACAGTCTCCTCAAGTGTTACGACATTGCTTGAGATGGACAACCAAACAAAAACATGCCAGAAGGTGCTTAGAAGCAGCATGTGGATTAAATAAAACCTATTGCACGATGGGTCAAGTGAGCCCACCCTGCAGACACAACATCATCTTCCATGCCTAGCACAGCCTCTCCACCTTCAAACACTTTACAAGACACCTCAATAAAAGAACTTCTTCAATCTCTTCATTTAAAAATCGATAACCTTCAAGCTTCCACAGCTTCCTTTGAGACTAAGGTAAATAAAATTGAGGGGAGGCTGGAGGGATTTGAAAAGCAATGGAGTCAATTGAAACTCAAACAACAAAGAGAGGAATTCTGCAATAAAAATCACAAAGGAGAGAAAACTGTGTTTAAGCATTATGGAGCTCCTGAAAGAAGAGCAGAGTCTTTGGAAAAATCAACAGCATTGTCATAGTACTTAATGTTCTGAGCACCTTCTCTGAAAGATCCAAGATGGCTGGAAATTTATGGAAAAATCCGAAGCAGACAAGAAAAACCCATTATCTGGAGTAACAAAAGCAATACCTCTGCATGAATGTTCAAGGCTCAAAGTGCTGCATAGGAAGAACATAATAATCATAGAGAGCATGTGACTGAAGGCAGGTGTTGTGGTTTAACCCCAGCCAGCAACTAAGCCCCACCCAGCCACTCGCTCACTCCCCCCTGGTGGGATGGGGGAGAGAATTGGAAGGGTAAAAGTGAGAAAACCTGTTGGTTGAGATAAAGACAGTTTAATAGGGAAAGCAAAAGCCACGCACACAAGCAAAGCAAAACAAGGAATTCATTCACTCCTTCCCATGGGCAGGCAGGTGCTCAGCCATCTCCAGGAAAGCAGGGCTCCATCACGCGTAACGGTGACTGGGGAAGACAAACGCCATCACTCCAAACGTCCCCCCCTTCCTCCTTCTTCCCCCAGCTTTATATGCTGAGCATGACGCCATATGGTGTGGGATATCCCTTTGGTCAGTTGGGGTCAGCTGTCCTGGCTGTGTCCCCTCCCAGCTTCTTGTGCCCCCCCAGCCTGCTGGCTGGTGGGGTGGGGTGAGGAGCAAAAAAGGCCTTGACTCTGTGTCAGCACTGCTCAGCAGTAACGAAAACATCCCTGTGTTATCAACACTGTTTCCAGCACAAATCCAAAACGCAGCCCCATACTTGCTGCTCTGAAGAAAATTAACTCTATCCCAGCCAAAACCAGCACAGCAGGGTTTGAGCAGCAGCCAAAGAATTAGAATAAAAATGGAGGTCAGCCGTCTTACCACTCCATAAACCCTTGGCAAAGGATTTGAAGTAACTTCATTTGAAGAAAGAAAAATTTTTACTAAATGACCCTGCATCAATCTTCTATCCTGCCAGATTGCGATTACTACTCGAGAGAAATGCAATACTGCTGGGAAGCAGAAGCAGCACAATGTTTCACATAGAACTGAAAAAGAGGCAGCAAGAAGTTAGATAGCTAAACCTATCAAAAATTCTCCAACCTATTTGTTTCATTCCTTTACCACGGAAGATGCATTTGAACGTGATTGTTCTGGAAGAAACTGTCTTCCCTCTCACCCAGTTTGTGGGGCATTGGTGATTTTACTCTCACATGCTGGCATAAAGGAATATGTTCAACTAAAATAATGCAAAAGTTTAATTAACGTAAATCATTACAAGGCTGGTGAGTTCTTATTGGTAAATTAATCTAATTCCTAAATTGCACTTTCAGAGGGCCAATTTTTACACTTGCCTTATGGTAGCATTTGAAGATTTCTGTTTGGACAGCAACTTTTGCTAATACATATTGCTGAGATGGAAGTTAGTACTTCAGCATTATTGATAATTATAAATCATTATTTATACTATTACAATACAATAAACAAATATATGTCAAATACCTGTAAAAACAGTTCGCTCTTTACTACCAAGAAACAGAAAGGAAAGGAAAAGAAAAAGAAGAAAATAAGGAACCTCATAATCCAGCCTTCCTATTTCAAGGAGCACCTTAGGACACCTTCACTTTAACCTATTTTCATTGGTTCAAGTAAAGCCTACATCTTTGGTACCCTAGAGTGAAAATATCCTTGCATATCTGAGCTAGATACATTTATTTCTGCTGAACTGAAATAAACTGGTATATTGCACCCAAAGGGAATGTATGAACTATGCATGATAGTGACAGTGCTGAGAAGGAAGGCTGACTGGGACAGCATGTGTCCAGGACAAGGAGACATGCGCAAAGACGAGCATTAGCTAACAAGAAATCAGGTAGAGAAATTGATGTGAAATGTAATAGATTGATCTCAAATCATCTGATCAGGTGTCAGGGCTCTGAGGGCACCAAGAGACCTTCTTGTCCTTGAGCAGCCTCACCAGGGCCCCCCACCCACACCCTCTACCCATGGGCCAAGAAGAACAGTTAAGGTCAGGCCCGCACCCCACCATTACTTGAGATATGGTGTGGGCAGGCCTACAAGAAGAGAAATAACTTGCAACACAGTGTGTTCTAAACTAAATCACTACATCCTACAGATTCTCTTCACTTTCGAGTAGTGTGGTTTGTATGGTTGCATGATTTGTATGACCTAAACATAAAGTAGAAACAGACACAAATGCAAATATTTTGAAGCACAGAAATTTAAACAGTCACTTTCCATCCCTAAAATGTTAAGAATAGCATCTTCTCTAAATAAAAATTAAGAGG
>NW_008824900.1:2758660-2759130 GCF_000699105.1 Pygoscelis adeliae | reverse complement strand
CCCTACATTTAAAAAATATTCTTAAATTTAAATTGAAACTAGAAGTATACTGTTCTACTGACATCCTTGCTCCAAAGCATTGGGGTTGAACAGAAAGAATAGAATTCAAATATTGTTAAAGCATTTACTGTCTAGCACAGGGTCATGTTTTTGGGTTGGCTTGCTTTCAGTTTTTTGACTTATGCATAAATGAAGGCTTCTGTGGCTGGCTGGTTTGTTTGTGGTTCTTTGTTGCGATGTTTTGTTAACCTTCCTTTATGTATTTTTAATGAATACTACAAATAAGAAATGTGTAAACTCATCCTGAGAAGAGGCTATAATGTCTTCCCGTGCTTTTGATTCACTGCCTCATTTGCAAGATTGCTGCTTATTCACAAATTAATTATGCAATGGCATCTTTAGCTAATAAAGTCTAAACAAAAAACATTTAATCCAATTCATAGTTTTCTCTCAATCAAACCAAGTCTGTC
>NW_008824900.1:2716233-2758602 GCF_000699105.1 Pygoscelis adeliae | reverse complement strand
GCCACACCTGCTTAGCACTTCTTCAGGCAGACGATTTACAGTAGAAGAACAGTTGGCAGCACAGATGGCAAAGCAAAGAAGACTTGTGAAAAATGTAGTTGCGGAGTGTGGGTTTGTGCCTTTTATTGATGGGAAGGGTCAGATAGCGATCTCGGTTTATGTCAAACACACCTTTCTGGTCCCTTTAGGCTTGACAACTCTAATTTTGGAGATACAAACCCCAGCCTTGTGCTTTCTAAAGGAAGAGACCTCTGCAGCTCAGAGAGTGTCATTGCTGGTTTCCAACTGTAGCCATGAGCTCTGGGGTCATGTGTGTTACCATTTATGATCATGGAGACCATACCATATTTTAGGGTGAATCTAAACAATATATCCCCCCACCAACATCGTTGCATATCTACATAATGAAACCTATTTGGCAATAATAAGGATAGTGATTCTGTACATCTCAGTGCATTCAGTTCACATAAACTCAATAAGGAGCCAGGTATTCTACTTATGAGCACAAAACCAAAAGATAACACAAACAGTCCTGGGTAGCTTTTCAATTTTGTGGATATGCTTAATTGATAAAACAGACATATGATTAATATTAATGTGCATTTATCATGATTTCTACTTAAAAACTATGTAATTATATCAAGAGGCAGAATTTCTTAAAATTGCTTTAGCTAGACATCTCATGATATCTCCTGATACAACTGAAACGATCTCTACCATTTCATTTACAAAGTTAGCATCTTGCAGGAGGCAAGATACACAAACCCAATCGATGCAGCACTCCTTATTTCCTAAAAGATCTAATATCTAGCCTTTGGCTTCCTGTACACACAGGAAAGAAAAGAAACTCAAAAACCAAAACTCAAAATGTTCTTATTCAAAACAGCTTATGTCTCTTATCTCAATTACTGTTATCTGCTTCTTCTCATTGCTGCAAACTTGTCCTCTACAGAAGTCTTTTCACGTCTGTTGTATATATTCTGTATTTGTATTGCATCCGTGTTATAAAAGCTCAGTATGAAACCATCACTGCAGTTAGCTGCTTTGACCACGTGTCCTATCTTCGAGGTTCTTCATAACTTTCTCCAGCTTTGCCAAGCTTTAGGGAAACATTATTTCCACCACACAGGTTTTCTTTCCCGATAGACCGAGACATCTATTAAAGAAGACCTTGGGTTACATCCACAGAGGATACGTCCATAAAGGAATTATAAGGATGTGAGGGCAAGTGGGTTTCGCAAACTACAACATGTTTTCTCTCATTTCTTTCATTATAGTGGTTCTATCAAAGATACTGTATAGTGTAAGATTTAGCGTAAACTTACACCAACTCATGGAACGCACCGAAGGATGGTATGCCCTTTTCCGTTACCCATGCAACATGCCCCTGCAGTACTGCATCACCACAGCCCAGTGGTCTGTGCTGCACCGGTTGTGCCACGCTGACTGGGGAGAGCTGGGAGAGAGCGTGGGAGGGAGCTGCCTTTCCATCCTTGAATGTGGTAATCCAGAGAAAAATAAGAAGAGACTAAGTTCCAAGTGAACAAATTTAATTCGGGGCTCCCCACTTACTTTCAATATACATCTGGCTGTGCTATACTGGCTGCAAGATTTTAGTAACTGTAACATAATTTAATAGGTAAATTAGTTTATTAAGAACATTTTCTAATAACAGTCTTAAGACTCAGTTCTAAGTTCACTGTTGGCATCCCTGCATCAAAGCAGAATATAGCTCAAATATATGCATAGTTATTCTACAGCAGGAAGAATGGACCTGTCCTGACTGCTGTGTTTCAAGTATGTTATACATTAGAGGAGCTCATTCTCCACTGAAGTTTTCCTCCTGCTTTCAAACTTGTTTTCCACTTACGTGACCAAAATGCTAACAAAGTATTCATACGGTATTTCCCACAGGCGTAGGTACACTAAATGGAGACTCTGCAGCATCAAGGACTGGGAAAATGGTATTGAAAACAGTGCATGTTCAAATAACTTCTGCAGTAGTCATTCCCCAGAATGCTAAATTTTCGAATCTATTAGTGTGCTTCCAAATTCAAAAATATTCCAGTACAGAATATTTTGTCTGCTTTTCTCCAAGGACGCTTGACCAGAGGGCTGTTAGCAAGAGCTGGAAAACTGTCAGTGGAACTAAAAAGATAGCCACAAATAAATAAATAAATAAAGCACAAACCATTTTTCAGGGATTGAGTGCAAAAAATTATTCAGAGGAAAATACACTGGGATTTAACTTAAACAAAGTTTAAAGAAATTCACAAAGTTTAAATTACTGAGTGAACAACAAGTGTCCTGGGAGAATCCTTATGACAGCACAAGTCAAAAACAAATCAGCAGAAAGGAATACATATGTTTTTCTGAGAAGAGAAATCTCAGTGCCATCATAAGTATTAAAACTAAAAATAAAAAAATTAACCAGACAATCTTATTCAGAAAGCATAACTGTTCCAGAGCCTCAGCTCCATTGATAGACACCGAGATGAACCAGCAAGCAAAGCTATAAAACCAAAATCCCAAACGAATAAATAAAAAGGCCATCTTCTGTTTCAGAAATCAGCAGTCCCATAACATGTTGCTCTATAAATTTCTTCCCCACAGACTGGAAAGAGAACGTTCTTGACTAACGGATGTTTCTTGCTGAAATATCACCTGGGATGTATAGTACTCAGTACCAGGCTTGCACCATCTGCTTACTGAGGCTCTAATAAAGTCAGCGGCATAAGCGTTTCATGTTTGCATAGCACTGATTTAAAGGAAATTGTGTCCGTTCTTACTTTGTCACACGGGGACATATATAAAAAGCTCAAGTTTACACCCCGTTATTGTCTCAGTTGCGCGTTATTCCAAATGAAGCTTAGTGAACGTTTTCCTAAGTCTGAAAAATGCTGTTTTTCTGGTATTTATATTTCATTCTGAACTAGATCAGACCCAGTGAAGTATCAATCAATAAGTGTTAACACTCTTCATAGCTGGTCACGGGCTGTACTGACAGCTGTTTGAAGGGTGACCACAGGGCTGCAATCTGGGCACCAAAATGTTTTCCCCCACCCTGTTTCCAAGCACCACAGTCCTGAAGTCTTTGGGCATTCCTACCAGGTACAATGGAGCACAGCACAGACAGCACCAAAATAAGACCATTTAGAGCCAGAAGCAGCATGAATATGGAGCTTTACACCAAGCAAGTACTTAATAGCCTTCCTGAGACAAGATCATTTCCATGGGGTGCAATGCTGACATGCTGAAACAACCCAGAGGATACCGGTGCATCTTGCTGCAGTGAACCAGTGTTAGTGCTAACAAACCTGAAAACACCATGGGTAACATTCCGCAGCACTATGCTGCGTTAGGCAGGCATAGGCGTTGCTGTCAGCTCTGCTGTGCTTTTAATAAGGATGCAGCAAAAAGTCACATTAGTTTTTTAAAAACTAAGCCAGATTCACCCTCTCTTCAGCCAGCACTATTTATGAGATTAATATGAATCATATATGAGATTAATACCACCTACAAACAGAAGGTAAGATAAGGTCATGTTTTAAAGTCAAAAAAGGACCCTTACTCTCTCAGCTTTCAGCCTTTGGATTTTACAGAGGATTTGGGTTCTTTTTTTTTTTTCCCTCCCAATCAGATATAGGTACCACCTATTAAGTGATGCGATCTTTCATCTTTTAATTTTTTCATTTAAAAATCTGAAGTACTAAAGTAATAGACAATTATTCATTCCCCTACCTTTAATACAAAAATTTAAATAACAATGGTTAACATAGAGTGTATGAGATGTGCAGTATCCAAATTTGTCATCTCTCATCATTGTGGCAACTGTCACTGCACTTGGGTTTCACTTGAAAGCTAGATCCTGTAAGATTTTGAACTTTCATTGAAAAGTGCTAGTTGTCAGAGAATAAGAAAATATTTATATGTTTAAAACACTCAAAAATATACGGCAAACAACATATCTCCATCTTTATTTTTTCCCTAAGCTTTGTTATCTCTGCACCCATCTAATGATTTTGTTTGAATGTCTGAAATTGTGCAATAAAGGATAACTTCACAGCCAAACAAATGTTACAAATATTTATGTATGATTTAATCTAAGTATACAGCCCCAATGGTGATGTTTACGTGCACAACCATAATCATATGCATAAATATCTGTCAGACAAGTATCTGTTTGATTTCAGAACTGATTTTTAATAATTGATGGTTTTATTTGGAAACAAGATTATTGGAAAATGACTCCTTGAAAACTGTACTATTTTATACCCAGGAAAATGTTCCCAATTAGGAAAACAAATAAAATAAAAATTGCTAGACCAGACTGATAATCTTGCAACAAAATATGGAAATGGCTATCCAAAGCCCTTTGATTCTCTTGATATTTAACATTATTCTAGCAAAAGGGATTTTTGACAACTTTTCGTGTCAAAGTATAGCCAAAAGCAACTTCCATTAGAGCAAGAAAACAAGGTAACCTAAACATCCAAGTAAAGCAGGAAATGGATTTTCAGCTGGCCCCTAATGGTTAATGTCACACCCTCTGCTATGGGTAGAGGTGTCAGAGTAACCTTGCTGTCATTCACGTCATGGTCTTCTTTTACCCTCCCACAGACTAGGCTCTTTCACTCATTACTGAAAAACAGCAAGTTCTCCTGCATAATGCGGCAGCTCTTCAACAATGAAGAGAAAAACTTGCATGTGTCTGTCCTGCTGATATTCCACTGACGGAAAACATTTAATTGTACAACTATGGAATTTTAATAAGTATTGATTTTATTCCTGTCAAGAGAGAGGACTGTGAATCTTGTCAAACCAGAACTGAACACAGGTTAATGCAGGGTTATATACTGATCCATTTGTCTCTTTACTAAGACTATTTATTCCTTCACTAGCAGAAACGTACCAAAAGATGCAAGCATATTCCGAAGATTTGCAAATAATGAATGCCTAATCTAACTCATCGTTTGATGTGGAATAACATTTTCAACACCTATATATTGCCTTGTTTATGTCAGACTGAAAATTTAAACTAGTAGACATTTAGGGAGATGCAGGCAAAGCCAGGGGAGAGGAGAAAAGGATTTTGCCATTCCTAAATCTATACAAAGTTTATTTGTGGAAGAGCTCTGTCAGTTAGGATTTGTGTGCTACATTCCTAAAATACATAGGCAGGCCTGCAAAACTGCTCAATAACCTTGTATGCAAAAGGAACACAGTGACAGCTGAAAAAAGATGGTCGTACTCGGGATTAAGGCCAGTATTTATCTTCTTGGCAAAGGTGTCTACATGAAAGACTAGAGTAATGATACCATACTCTACAAACTACTACAAAAACAAGATCAAGAAGAATTGCATAAATACACCTATATAACATCCATCACATTAATGAGAACATAGAGACAAATGCAACTTTCTGCTAAACTTGGCACCCATTGACTACAGAAGAAAGTTAAACACCGCAGAGACAAATACTATCCTGAAGCCATTGGAAGACCGTGGATCTGAAATTATTTGACACACAAAAGTTCATCTGTCCAACAAAGTAGCATCTTTCAGGTTTGGCAGCCCACCAAAAGCAAAACTGAATGCTATTTCAGCTTGGTCTCTGAAAGATCTGCTTGGGAAGCTGATCTCACACAGGAAAGGATGCTAGAGTATTAGAAAAACCGCACTCACCAAAGCTTTATGTGAACACTATTTGAGTATCTGAATCTAAGGAAGAAGGTAGTGATGGCTGG
This sequence comes from Pygoscelis adeliae, assembly GCF_000699105.1. Lineage (NCBI taxonomy): Eukaryota > Metazoa > Chordata > Aves > Sphenisciformes > Spheniscidae > Pygoscelis > Pygoscelis adeliae. Next base: position 2,752,855 of record NW_008824900.1, on the reverse strand, counting down.
GCTAAATTGATGGACTAGCAATCTGAAAACAGAAGTGTTAGTTTAGCATCAGATGAGGTGGAAGTAAAAGGACTTCTCTTTTTGACCGATGAATACACCAAGTTATAGAGATATTTGCTCAGTATGTTGCTGGAGAGAGTGGAAGGCTTTGCAGAGCTAGTAGGGGAAAGTTAGCATATACTGTGAAATGTAAAAACTTTCAAAGAAGTACAAGAAGATCTAAACTGGTGAAAAAAGTACCCACGTACCGCTTAGTCATATTGATCTGAATTTTTAAGAGTATCAAGTGTTAACTTAATTCCCATTTTCAAGCTTTTGTAGCTTGGTAAATTGCAATGCTTTACTCTTTATATTTTCTACCTGTAATTCTGAATTGTTTTTCAAGGGAAGGTAAAAATCATAATTCCCATGGAAGTAAGGTGGAACTGTGAGATTACAGATTATTTTTTTTCCTTTTTAATTCCAGACCTCTGTTAAGCAATTTTTCATCATAAACCAGATTTGATGGCTTTATAGTTATGCAATCAGTTATTATTGAATCCTAAAGGTAAAAATAAAAACACCACTTTTAAGTAATTGTGCTCAGAGCTATGAGTAATCATCCAGTTTTTATTTTTCTTTTACAGTAGTCAGCCAAAAGTGCTCTTTAGCCAAGAGCTATGTACAGAGGATAAGTGGTTTGTTTTCCGCTAAAGTTACGAGACAGAAGATGCAAAAGGTTCAGGTTGCACAAGAAGTTATAAAGAAATGTTAATGATTGCAAGGGTGAGCACTAAGTGATAAAATGTGATGTAAAATGCCTGTGGTTTGCTCAGAAAAAAACCCAAAGCAAGTAAGGTCCTACAGAGCGGTGTCATTGTGAACTGTAGACAGCAGATGGTTATGAGTATGCCTTGAGTCCCACAGATGCGAGTCAAAGTGATGATTGTACAGCCTGCCTCAAGTCCATACAACAGAGAGATACAATATCCACAAAAGGATCAGGCTGTTAAACACCCCCTTTTGTAAAAGAACCCATTAAATGTTTGGCACGAAGCTCCCCTAGTGCTCCGAGTTTACTGTTTCTGATGAATGCCAAAGGCCTTCTGCATCTGTGTCATATCCCTATGTCAGCAAATGACCGGCAATTTCTGCATTGCCTGACAAACATTTGAAAAGGCATAGTGTGAAAGTGTATGCATTTCAAATGTCTCCTCCAAATTGTTACTAGCAGACCCGAAAACAAAACAGCTCCAATGGCACCAACTACAGCAAAATAAGATGAACCAAAGTTACCGCTCTCCCAGATTGGTGACAATCGCAGCTCCTCTCCCTAGTCACAGCTCTTTGCAGCTGTTTGTTGTCAGAGCGGAAAGTACGAGCCTTGGCATTTCTCCTCTCTGCTGTACTCTGGATGGCGGCTCAGCACATCGAGGTAATTGACTCATCTTGGCTCAGTCATAACCTCAATCAGCTGGACCATCTCATTTTCCCCACAGCCAAGGAATCCTGCCGTTCTTAATATTAGGGCAGCAGCCAACCTGTTTTCAGAGGGAAGCTTATTGCAGAACATCCCTCTGTATCCCTGGGAATTAGCCGAAAGCTTAAATGTTTCTTTTGAAAGAAAATACTTTTTCCAAGAAGGGAAAAAAAAAAGATCACTTTCTACTGTCTTTCTGAAAAGTCTCTGAACAAAAAGCCAAATCCCAAAACAACACTGGGAAAAAAGTGGAAAGAAAAAACATTCTGGGTTAAACGTGAGCCTCACGCTTGCTGAATTCACAATCAGAGTATTTGTTCATTGGATTTGAAATCCATTGCAGGTTACTTTCATCTCATAGCAGAGTTGCAAAATGGAAATCTGTGTTTTAGACACTTGCAGATTTTGAGGCACTGGGATTCACAGAATCCGTGCCAATAAAAGTGACAGTCTTTGCCTTGCCTCTCTGGACAAGTTGCACTGTTCTTCCCCCCCCCCCCCCCCCCCCCCACACCCCGCCCATAATAATTGTGGTTCTGAATGCAGTGAACCTTAATCAAACCTTCTTTATAAATATCGAAGTTACCAAGTATTTTTATAAACTTCACAATCACCTCAGTTATAACTATACTTGGGGGTTGTGTGGCACACTGCACTATTTTATTCTGGATTTTCATTTCGCTCCATAAACACAAGTGAAGTTCAGCAAAAACAGATAACCTAATTTTAGGAATTTATATTGATTCCAAACCATAATTTTAGCTCAAATTCAGATTGTCACAAACTTTAGGGAATTTAGGGGGCTAATGTTAACCTGCTCCTTGAGTGAATGCAAGTTTTCAAGCAATTCCTGCCCTTTCCTTAGCACTTTTTTTGTGATTTTGACAGCAGTAAAGGCAGGGCAGAGGAGAAGGGAGGTGGGGCCACAGCAAGAGCAGCAACATGTTCTCCATGAGCTGAAGGCAGGGAAGTAGCAGGGACACCATCGTATGGTTGAACCATCTGAACTTCCAGGAAGAGGGAGAGCTCCTTCCTCCAAGCAAGGCAGAAGGTTCTGCTCTGTGCTTTTCATTTCTCTGTCAGGTACTGGTACCCATGACTTACTTCTTTCCTGAGCAGTCTGGGTATGTCCGTTTGCTTCCCACAGCTCCTTGGCCAAGCCCCCATTATGCTTCAGCATATCTTATCTTCAACAACGAATTTCCCCAGTTATGCACAGACTAAATGCTAAGCAGTTAGGTAGTCACATCCAAGTTTCACCTTGCCTGTATAGGAGAGACTCCCAGCCCCACATATCTGGCCCTAGTCTGGTATGGAAGGAGCACAGAGCCTGCCAAACTGACATCCCATCACAGTACTTAGTGCCAAAACATTTCAGTCAAGCTCTGGTATTTGCTGTAACACTGGCATATATAATTACAACATCTTTTCAGCTGCTGCATTACAGAAAGGGAGATAATATTTTCCTCCAGAGCATTAAGCCTGGAAAAGATTATCTGCCCCCTCTGCCACCGGCTTTTATTTTTGAGAAACAAGAAAAAGGACCTGTTGCTTTTGTAGACCGTGGTGCTCCTCAAAAGCCATTACCCACACAGGCTCTGGCCCCTCCACAACTGCTTCCATTGCCCTTCATGTAAACACAGTGCATTTCCCCCTCCCTCCTGATTTGCCTCTGGGAATTTAAACTAAACTGAACAACGATCCCTGGATGCAATTGGTGGTGGTGGTACAGTTCCTGCCCCTTTTTATCTTCTCTTTTGTCATTTGTTTTCAGCTTGCAAAAATCCCTACTCTCTATGCTCATCCCTCTGCAAAACTGTTACTTTCTAACTCAAGTCCATCTGAAGTGGGGGCAAGGAGATAAATGGATTCAGACTTTTATTCCTGAAAATGTCTTTTTCCATCATGTCTTTTTTCTCTCTCCATTTTTCCGTCTTTAAAATAACTCATTTGTAGCTTTTTCCTTCCAGTCCTCCTCTCTTACACAATCTCATAAGATGAAGATAACCCCCATAAACATACACATCACACTGGTAAAATTTAGCTTCTGAAAATATTTTGTGGTATGCAGAATTTATCATTGGTCTGGAGGACCTAATTTCTTATTGAGACACATGGAATTTCTCCTTGTAAGTCACCTATGCAATGTGAGATGTACATACAACTTTATCAGAAAAAAATTCTTCAGTTATGGGAGCAAAGTTCTGGAACCGAGCATGCAAAGTAGCCACTAAGAAATACGGGAAGCTTGCAAGAGGATTATCAGTGATACCAAGCAGTATCATTGTTCTGCAACACACAGAATTTCCCTCTGAGGCATCTCACACTTTATCACAGAAAACGCTCACTAAATGATGACGACTTTCACTTCAGATCTGCTAGGAAATCTAACTGGGGGGGGGGGAAGACTGGAACATTTCCAACAGGTTTTCTGATGGAAAGACACTCCACATGTAAAAATCAAAACATTTTGTGGGAACGTGTTGTTTTCAGTGTATTTTTGATAGGTTTCTCCTGTAAATCTGCCCAGTTCCTATCTGATGTACTGCCAGCCTGACTGTCTGTTGTTTAAGCCCAACAGCTGTCTACCTGGTGGCCTTCCAGAATCGAGCTCCCGAGTAGTCCGCACGTTGTATGTGGGGCTCAAACAACATTGCACTCCTTACCCACAAGGGAACAAAAGGCATTGTTCCACCTTTAAACCTGTTGGGCACATTACAGGCTGAGGCATTTCTTGCCCTGCTCCAGGCAGCTGCTATGTAACTGTGCTGAGAAGTGTTCGTGTTACACAGCAAAGGACTGCAGCATAAAGGCATGCTGGTGCTCATGCTGCAAGAGATGCGATCACAAATTATCAACAGCTAGCAGCAATTACCTATGTAGTACAGCTTGCATATATACATGCAAATTCTTGCTCAAAATATACGGCTATATGCACACCCTCGTACATGTGTGCATATAAGTTTAGAGAACAAATTTCATCCTCTCTTGCATAAAAGGAGGTGGTTTTGGTGCAGTCTTCTGAAAACTAAGCAACGGGTGCAAAGCAAAGACGCTGCAGAAGTTAGCGTTATTTCCACTTAATCGGTATGAAATCATTATAGCTTTGCTATGAAAATGAAACAACCCTAGTCATACAGGATACATCATGACACAGAAAAATTAGGAAACACTGTGAGCTCTGCACAGCAAGATTTGTAAGCCTGCCAGCAAAATCACAAACTCTCACAGCTCTAATTTGTCTAGGAAAAAAGGGTGTTTAATTGCTGTGCATAATAAACACACAAACGTCAGAGAGCAGCCACGGATAACATGCACAAGTAGATTCCAGCTATACTGCTAAGGAAACATAAAAGTGATTTATTTTATATCTTGATTTTAAGTCCAATAAATCACATGAAAATAAAATGACCAAATTGCCCTAAGTGCTCGGCACTCAGCAGCTCTTGCTGGCCTCGCTACTGAGCTCTTTTGGAGATGCATTTATTTCATTTAGGTATCTGCAGGGTACAGTGCCATGCAGCATTACGTGAGCTACGGTGGGCTCCACAACCAAGAGCTTTTTAGCTTGTTCAATTAGTCCATACAGAGCTGAGCACTAGTGTAGTGCTAGTGCTTCTAGTGCTGGAACTAGTTTATTGAGAGCTAACTCTGGCCAATCTTATCTCTGCTCCACGTGCAAATCCCCTAAGCATCAGCTGATTGCTTTCAAAAGCCTGTCTAGTTTGTGTTGCCTAATGAGAGCCTCTGGGGGCCAGCCCTTGTATAAATATCTAGTCAGAAATTCATCTTTGTTCTGCTCCTAACTACAGCCAGCACAGATCACCAGATACCCAACATGTACATGAATTGGCTTATTTTAAAATCATGTTTATATATCAGGGTTTCTTTCTTTTCCCTCCAGAGAGAGTTCGGGAAATAAAAGGGAGCCAGTCTACTAGAAAGATATTTTTGGGGGGTGTGGGGTGTCACCAATCTGCAACTGGCCTAATGTCAATTCTCTTCATACTCTCTTCTCAAGCTCATCTTTCACTGATAGCTGGAGAGGAGAGGACATGTTAATGAAAACCATTCTTGTAGGCAAGAAGTTACCTTTTGCTGGGGTGCGATCCAAATTGCAATTTAACCCATTGCAATTGTCCATCTCAGTGAATACTTTAGAGTACACTGCACTCAAACCAAGTTACAATCTACTTTGTACATAATTTGGGTTTAAATTGCTTTTCTGTTTGTAATCATTAAACTTTGTTTTCTGGATATAAAGTTGTCTAAGATTTTATCGAATCTTTCATTCAGAACTTATAAGTCTTTCCAAAGCGTTGATATTTTTTCTTTTAAGACAACTTTTAATTGAATAATCCCTTCCTTGTTGCCTTTCTTTCTCTGCCTGACTGGCTTCAAGAAAAAAACAGAAGCATTCCTTTCCATACTGAGATTACAAATCACTATCAATGGCTTGAGCAGTAGATGACAAACCACTGCTACAGACTTTTCTTCAAGGCTTTAGACACCTTGGGATTTATCACTCTTCACAGAAGTCCTGTGTTTTTACCTGGCACTCTTACTACCTGCAACTACCCTTCCTATACTGCAGAGCATTTCTTATGTTATAGTCAACACAAAAATTCTGTTTGCAATACCACTAAAAAGTAATGGGGCAATCAATAAAGTTGAATATCTTGTGATTTTTTTTCTACTTATTTACAGCACAGGATTTATGTGAGAATTAGACTACTGTTTGCTTGATTCAGGAAGAAAATTGCTGACTCGCAGGGTCTCGTGGAAAAAAAAAAAAAAAGAATTATAAATTAGCCAGCTGCTATGCACTTGAAGTCAATAGCAGAGATCAGAACCTAGCTTGCTTTCTTGGTCAAGTGCACAAGGTCCATCCTCATCCTCAGTGTCATTTGTGTAAATATGAATAACGAATTTAAGATCTTCCAAGTCCTTCAAAATTTACAGCAATCTAACCAAGAATAACATCAGAAAATCACGGTAGTTTAATTGCTTTTTCATTTTAAAGTAATAGGGTCCACAGTTTGAATAAAAACTGTGTATGACATCGAGGGCATTTCTCTCTATCATCACAGTCATGAAAAAAGCTTTACCTGAACGTGAAGAAGATATTGCCATAATACATACAGATAATAAATAAATTCATCCTTTGTTCTAGTGGAAGGTGCACAGTTGGAGAAAGGAGAGGCTCGGGACTTGGTATTATTTAGTGCAGGGGACTGTTCAGCCATCTGTCCATGAACAGATAGCATCCCCTCCCATTTGTGCTGGAATCTCTTTGCAACATCTTGCTAGATCAAGGTTGGTAATGAAAAACTGCCTGAAAGAACTGGATATGAGAGTCATGTTGAAGAAAGTTACTAAGAGAAAACCTTAATAAAGTAGACAGTCACAGGAGAGAATATTATAATGCTAAGAATATAGACAGATACAAATGGTGCCTCCCTAATCTCTTGCATACTCAGAGAGCAAGAACATATTTATATGAGATAGTACAGCTGGAAATTTTTCTTTGAATACCACAAAAAAAGTACTGCATCTCATATTAGTTAGCTAATAGGTAAAATATTAAAAAAACCCAAACTTTAAAGGAAAACATATTTTGGAATCTTGAAAAGTTATCAAACTATAAATAATAAGACCTAGTAAGAAAAGCTGAGTAAAGCATTTGCCTGAATCACTTGTTAAAAAAAAACCTCACTAGCTGTTGCTGTATCACAAAGCAGAATAAGAGAAGGCATCAGTTTTAAACTACTTTCTAAGCATACAAAAAAAAAAAAAGGGCACAATAAAATGTAATTCTATTGCTTAAACAAGAGTTAAGTTGTCACAAGAAATATAACAAATATAAAAAAATACATATATTTTTTGGAACCAGATTTCTTCGAAACTTGGAACATACATTTTCTCCGGGAATTGAAGAGTAGTTAAAGCATTAGGGTGAGAGGATTCAGGCATTCAAAGTGTGAAGTCTGTGTTTAAGCTTTAACCTATGATTCAACTACAACCTTCTATCTTCCTGGCACTATTTATACAGCAAATAGATCATTGTTATGGGATTTACATAACTGACCTGTATATAAGCACCAAGTTAAAATAAAATGTTGCACTTCCTTTGTCAGAAATGGGAAAACATACACTTCCATTTTGCAAATTAGTGAGCAAACAACAGATTTAAAACTTGCATCTCAGAGTACATATGAATCACATCAGGTTGTGTGGTCAAACACATAAGGGGTAGAAGTCTTCTAATGACTTTACAAGTCATCTTAAAGCCATTCAATTTAGATAACCTTTTCAGAATAATGGGCTCTAAAGCTGCAATTCAGCACAAATCTGGCAATTTTACTGTACAGCACATCCACATCTTTGAGAAATGATCAAGGAAAGATTAAACCACTTCACAATAGGATAAACTATTGCTTCAACTTGCAGTTTTAAGTGAAGTACTATCAAGATCATCTTGAAGAACCCCGCTTTAATATTTAGATTCTCTAGTACCCAGAATGCTTCTTTAGGTTTATCAGATTTACAATAAGAGGGAGAAGGGAGATTTAGTAAGTCAATAGTGCTTGCTAAACTACATTTCTCAGGCTGAGTTACAAGCACATTATGCTTTATAAATTAAACTGGCCTGTCAAGATAAATGCATAGGCAATACAGTGCTATTTGTAAGTAAATGCCTCTTTATGTTTAAACAGGTTCTTTAGACCAAGAGGCTGAATCTCTTTTTCCTAACAACATTATAAATCTAAAAGCCAAAGGAATAAAATGAAAAGGAAGTGGGCCCTAGGTCTTTGTGAAGGATTGATGACTCAAGCAGTATTAAGTCTACCAGAAATGATTATTTTTCTTGTCTTTAGTTGGCTTTTGTCTAATCATCGGGGAGAGGGGGAGGGAGGGAAGACAGAGAGGAAAGGAATAAAGAAAAAGCAATTTTAGCTTTTTACTCCTTTTAGGAAAAATTGCCTTAGTTACCTGCATATCATGAGATACAGATAGTACTAAGTCAGCAAATTGCTTGTTCTGCTGAATATGCTGTACTTACCATGATTCACCCTGCCACTTACGGTGAAATGACACCCTATTGTGGTAGCAGAATGACTACGCTTTAAGGTTGCAGAAACATTCACCAATTATCACTAGCGAGAAGGGAATATCGGTTGGTAAACTACATAATAACTATCTCCCACCCGAGTCCCAAAAGTCCATCATCCATCTCTGCCTATTAAGTGAAATGCTTCTGCATCAAGACATTGCAGGGAATCAGAAACCCATAAACATGCTGCAGGAACGCAGCAGCAATACAGGGACCTCAAACCTTGCAGCCCCGTGTGCTGCTGGACTGTGGCAGTTCGGCTGCAGGCTGCTCTGTCCCTGGATTATGGGGGGAAATTTTTAAAATTTCTTTCTTAACCTACCAGATTAATGCCTGGAACAGTTCTTTCTGTCATCTATTTGAAAGTGCTGTAGCAATTCAAATGGGCAAGCAAAAATAAGCATCTTTGCAGCAATAAAACACATAAAAAGCACTAAAGCTATTGTTCAGTGCAAAGCAAAGCCGGAGTCAGAAAGATAGACTTGATTTCAAATTCTCTTTTCAAAGATGGTAGGCTCTGCTGTTAAAGCTAATGACTCCTCTGGCATTCAAGAACATATCCACACAGCTTGTTTACAATCTCTGCATAAGATACAAAAAGATATACGTAAGCATTCGTAATGACATACTGTTTTATGCTTGGCAAGTCAATATAGATTCACAGTTTGCAGCGTATAACTCATTAGCTGTAGGTTTGTACAGCACATCCTACATTATGAAGCATTAACAATGCAAATTATGGAACCTGTGAAATGAAATATTACCTCGTATACAAGTCTCTCTTCCCAGCTCTGGAGCACTGGAATAAGATACTGCCACAGACACAGACAAAAACTTATTTGGCTGCAATTGCTCAAATGGCAGCTCTTCAGAAATCTTATAGGGTAGGTTAATTAAATAATACATCAAAGCTAAACGTGAAAGGCCTTAAAGTCTAAGCAAAAGCATTTGCTTACAAGGAACTCCCCTCATGCAACAGATGTACCCTGTGCAAACTGTAAACTTTTAATACCAAAGTAACCAGCTGAAGTGAAGGTTTATGTCTTCCAAATGAACTGCCTGTTGTATGGCTGCCAAGGACAGAAAACGAATTCAAGGTGTGACTATGGTTTAATAACTGCATGACGTGCCCAGGCGCTGGCAGCGGGGCTGCAGGGGCCTCTGTGAGGAGCAGGCGGGGATGGCCCGTGCCGGACACAGCCGGTTCCAGCACAGGGCACAGCTGAGCCCCTCATGGCGGCCCCTGATGATACCTCTGGGAAAACATGTTTAAGAAAGGGCAAAACCCTGCACAGGCCCATGAGCTTTTCCATCTTATTTTCTTCCCCCGTCCTGTTGAGGAAGGGGAAATGAGAGAGTGGCTGGGTAGGCATCTGGCAGAAAGCCAAGGTCAACCCACCACATAACTGATAAACTGTGCAGTTAACCAGGAATGTTAAATAAAGTGCCTCTGCACTGCTCCCTCCACCTACATGTTTTCATGAGCTTTGTTGAGAAAGGAGTACAGGTTACAAAATGGGAATCCTTGCTCTGTGTGAAGATGTAAAGTAAAAGGTAACATCTAGTGTTTTACTGAGACTACTATGAGAAAGTGAGACAGAAATGGTTGACATTTCCAAAACATCATTTTCTTGACTCCATAACAGCTCCCAAGAAGTGATCAGTCTCAGACTTCCCAAGAGAAGTTACTGCAATTTAGTGAAAAGTCAGTGGAAGCTGACTTTTGGGGACTTGTTTGGGGAACAGCAGCAATTGTACATATCACTATCATATGGAACAGGCCTAGACAGAAAAAAACAAACACTATGAGAAATTATTGCTTATTACAGTGAGGCTGACAATTTAGAATAAAGTAATAATTTTCTGTATAGCCTGGAATATGACAGTAGCACTTGCTCTGGTGTTTATACAGTTATGGTTTACCTAAGTGGCCCAACAGGGGAAAAAGGAGAAAAAAGAAAAAAAAAAAAAAGAAAAGAAAAGCGCCACCTCTTTCAGATTTGCACAGAAAGCAGAGCAAGAGTCGACTTTCTCATGTTGTTGCTGCCCCAGTTGTCAGAGCTATACAATGCACACTTAACATCTTGTAAATCGGAATACCTTGGTTGGGGAAACTACCTGCAGAAGCTAGTTTTCAGATTGGAAATGTTATCACAGGAGGTGCATGGAGAGTACCAGCTGTGAACTAGAAAAGTGAGAAACACAAGTCCCTGTCCTGAAAATTTCTTTCTTCTCTTGTGTTTTTTAAGACTGCCCTGACCTCAATCTTTACTACAAATACTCCTGGTCCTTCAGCAAATAAAATACCAACATAAGCGCATCCTCTAACTTCCACAGGAAGTTATGTCCTGACCGTACACAGGACATCATGGGCTATTTACATCCTCAGATGCCACGTGCTGGGCATGGAGGAGAATGACGGAGAATAAAGGGCCTGAAATACTCCCACAGCACAAGCTGGTGGGGTGTATGACTATAGCAGGAGCTGCAAAACCCACCATCCATGTCTGCTGCTGGCCACATGTGATACAAGAGATGTATTTCCATAAAGCAGCGTGCCACACTGCAGCCTGGCAACTCTTGCTGCAGAAGAGTTTTGATGCTTTGTTCAACAGCTGCCCACAAGTACAAAACAATCTTTCACAAGGCATTTAGAAACTATGGCTGTACGTATAAATACAAAGAAGCCAACTAACTAGGTAGAGCAGCCGACTAGAGATAAGCAATCCAGGACCAAAAGAAAAGGATACTTAATTAAATTCATGTTTTCACTTAAAAATGTACTAATTTGAAACAAATACTGTGAGGTCACTGTAAATAGTCCGCTGTAATTAGGAATGGAATTTGGCTGTTATATCCAAATGAAAATGAAGAAACAAAATACCCATGAGGGAGCAGTTTGGTATTGTAGAAAAATTGGCACTATTTAGCATAGAAAGTGGCCAGAGATGGGCTTAAAACCACTATATTTACATGGTTTAGGCTTTGTATGTCCCTTTTTTCCCCCAACCGAATGGTAGTGGTAACACACTACCATTGGTAATTTTGGCATATATTGTCTAAAATATTATATCTTCTCTAAATTAATGTTTTATCCCAGCATTAGTTGAACTGCAGACCCCAAAGTTGTGTACGTAGGTCTGACTGTCCAATTCCAAGAGCAAACACGTGATGCAAATGTTCTGATTTGTGTTGGAACAGAATGGCCATATGCAGTAGTTCTGCAATGCAGTTTGTGCCTATGAGAAGACAAAGCTTTCACTTTTAAAATCTCTTTCTGCCCCATCAATTAAATATTTGATCTCCTAGTAAGAAAGAAAAGACAAATTCCTTGCTGGAACAAGCGCACAGATTGCATTGAAGGTTTGGTTTTGTTTGTTTGTTTTTAATTGCACGGACTGTATGGACATCCCAAAAGACAAAGTTTCCAGCCAGTGCGTGTAAGAACAGGTTTGGTTTAATTTGTCATTTTGGACACTTCATCAGGAAATGAAGCTTTTTTCCTACCGTTTTTGTTTCACTTTCTGCGCTCGTTATGATACTCAATGAATATAAAACATTTCTGCATCCCCTCAGTCTAATTGTATTTAGATTTCAGTCTGTTTTAATCAAGGCATTTTCACCCAGTACATAACTCCCTCAGTAGCAGTTCTAGTTAGAAAGAGAGGAGATGAGTGGGTCCCTTTATACAAGGCTACCTTCATAATGATCTGTGGAGATGTCACTTTTCATCTACTGCCCTTTGATAAGAAAGCAGAGATTTCCCACTCAGCTGATTAAAACTGAGTGACTGCATAATCTTATAATAATCTCATCCATTACTCAAACAAAATGGTTACCTACTGCATCGTAGTGGCTAATAAGAAAAAAGGGGTCCTTTCCGTGTTGAGGTTTTGTAAATTGCCTGCTCTACCATATTTAGTTCATGGTTAAGTTACACAAGAAGATGTCTTTGCCTTCATGTTTTTCCCTGTAGTAACACCACCACCAGTTGGAAGCATTTTGTGCTGTCTGCAGTTGACACTACAATTTGGTAAAGATAAAAGACGACTTAAGATCACTACAATACTTCAAGATAGCTATGGGTATCCCATCTTACAAGGCATTGTTTTCAGAAGCCTATAGAAAAATCTAAAAAGCACCACTAGCATTTTCTAAAGACACCATATTATCATTTTCTTGTGATCAAGTTCTTCCACAGAAGTCACTAGAAAATTGCACAGTGCACAGTACAAGTCAAAAATAGCCAAGTCATGGGGATTCAGCCAGTGCACTGGAATAAGACCTATCGGTACAATTTTCTCCATGGCCAGGAGAGCATCTGGATCTTCTGGTAGTATCTGGGCCATGTTGGCCTATTTAGTGGTTCTGTTTACAAAATGAAGATGCAATTTTTTTGCTGAGAAACTCTTTCCGTTTCCAGACACAAAGACAGAAGAGGGATGTTTCCTTTCCTTTCTTCTTTCATCCACAATGAAGAAATCTACCTTTCAGCTTTCCTGCCCTAAATCTCTCATGAACCATCCTTGCCTGTTTTTGTAATGTGCTGTATCCTACTGCTATAGCTAAGGTAAGAGCTGCCAGCTTAGAAGACGCAAACTGCCAGGTTTACACCCACGAAGACCTGCTCACCAGCAGCCCGTTACAAAGTTCATCCTGGGATGGACTCTTCATTCCCCTGAAATTCAGCTGTACCTCATACCTGTGGCTGGAGCTACTACAACATTTACCTGGTGATTGTAAGACAGAACTGCTATCCTCCCCTCTGCAAAACTTTTGAATTAGCTCCAGTATTATCATACCCGCTGTCATGTATCAATGAGGAAAGACTTCATTTTTTTTTTTTACTCCTTTTAAATTTCATTTGTGTTGCAATGTAGTAACAACACTATGTTTGTAGCATAGTAGCACAAAAAAAAAAAAAAGATGGAGATCCCTGGTAAGCAGCCTAGGATCAGCTCAAAACTATCAATTTGTTACTTGTAAGGATTTGGTTTTTGACTTCGAGCAACCATCACAAAACATAAACAAGGACTTGCTTCATTGCAGTCCCCCTCATTTGTTATGCAATTTTGAAAGACCCAGAAAATTAAAGATTGGCTATATAAAATGTGCAATTCCACTTTACTAACAATCTTTACCTAAAAATAATGATATACTCCTGGCATGTATGGGTGGCCACACAAAAGAAAGTCTCATGCATCAATTTATGCGGGGTCCTCCATTTCCTAAAAGTGCCCAAGATTCCTCATCTTTAACATGCTGATAGCTTTTATGAAGTTTTGAAGGTGAAAATTAATCATGTCATAGTTCCTGCTGCGTGTACAGTTTCTAGCAATATGAAAACTCTAGTTTTGAGTCACAGTTTCTGTAAGACTCCCAGAAATCAGGATAACCCTTGGTTTCTATTTTCCGTCACATTAAGATATCAGAATAGCTGGAGAGGGAGAAAGCGTGGCCTTATTCCATTCAGCTCAAGTTTTGCACTTAAGTTCTGCAGGAAGGTAGACAGGACTTTAGTGATAACATGTTTTGTATTCATATGAAATATAAGAACATCAGAGCTCTCTGTACAGAGCCTGAAAAATTTCTATACTGCTCTTTATATATTATTAGAGTTGCTTGCATAACAAAGAGTCTCTCTTTAAAGTCCACAGCCAAAAAGTGATGCTCTTCAAGAGAACGTGACTTCACATGTACATTTCTGGCTATTACACAGACATGTACATTTCTGGTCCTTACTGCAGAATTATCTAACACTGGTGCTGAGATGGCAGTTTTACTTTCTCTTAAACTACAGGCCATCTCAAAAGGGCAAAAAACATATAATTCCTGATTAAGTTGAAGCTGGTAAACAGTTTTTAACTGTCCAGTTAACAGAAGCAGAAATAGAATCTGTAAAGGAATAGCTATAACGCTTCAGTGTGCATCTAAATAGGAGGCTGCTTACCTACAGTAATCTAAGGTCTGTTCCCTACAGTGGCCTAAGCCACCTTTCCAAAGGGTAGAAGAATGATATTCCAAAACAAAGGGTTGTGCATTTTTTTCTTATAAAGATTAATATTTTTCTTACCACGTTTTTTGCTGCCAGAATGCTCTTTGTCTGGCTGTCTTCTTTATCTTTCTCTCTTGCTTAAAAATAAAACAGTAATGGGTTGATACCTTGAGGTGATATAAATAATTTCGTTCATTATCTAGTACCCAAAGCTGTACTGGTTCACAGCAGTAATGCCTGGGATGCACCTGGAAAAGCTAGATCTAAGGCAGATGCAATTGCAGGACCACCGAGATCTCCAGACTGCAGAGGTCCTTTACAACATAGGCAACTAAGCATCCTTTACAGAAGCACTTACCAGCACAGCCTGAACTGTCCTCAGGTCAGATCTGAAAAATGACAGAAAGCCATGTTTTTTTTTTCCAGTCCCATACCTGAATTTTCTCCATTAGACAAGGAATTGGGACCATTCTCTCTCCACATTTTCTAGGGCAGTTTAAAACACGGGGATGGGGTGTGGGGGGTGTTATTCTTTACATTTTAAAGAATAACATGTCAAATTATGTGTCAAAATATATTTTTTAGTATCTACTATTACAGTCTGAGGTTTGTTTCTTTAGTATACTGATTTTTTTCTGGCTGCTCTGTTGACAATAATGCAAATAGTGCCAAAACTTCAAGTTTCAAAGTTATCTTTTTGTATGAATGAGGTACAGAAGTTGTCCAGAAATATCATTTAAACAGAGGCTCCTAAACAATGGTATTTGTTTATTCTACATATATTCAAAGAGCACACTAACATTGTCATCCTTTTGCTCTGTAGAGTGTTGAACCATACAGAGTTGCAATGAACCTTTAGCTGCTGTTGTGTTCAAAACATCCGAGCGTAACATCACTTCCATTTGCATGGAGGTGACCACAAACTTGAAAATATTTTCATGTTATCTGCATCGTTAAACTGACACCGATAGGAACTGTTTACAGTTTTAAAACATTCCACAAGTAAAAGCTGATAAGTGAACCATCCCTTTCTACTGCGTAAATGAAAAGTTTTGTTTTGTTTTTTAAAAAGCAAAGTTCTGAAGAACTAGCTAAATAATTTAATCTCATGTAGTTACTGACATTACCCTTTACGAAAATGAACCATCTAGCCTCAAGCAATGCTGATATTGGGGAAATATCATTAACTAAAGAAAAATTACACTCTTTATCTGGACTCCAACTTTACTGATAAGAGGAAGAAGAAAACATTCAGACATTACCTTAGAAGGACAGAATGCTTAAAAATCTGATGGATGGTAACCTGAGGGCTGTGCCATGTCATCTTCTGCTGACATTCCCCAGGCAGCAAAACTAGCTCAGGTCCAAAGCTCTGTTATCAGATGGGCAGTACTACCACATCTTGTCTTCTACTACCCCAAAATCCACACATACAGTTATAGACAAAAAGGTCACCTGAAGTTCCAGGTGTAGAGAAGAGGGAGGAAATCATACTGCTATATTTCACCTTGCATAGTATTTTAGCTTTATTTTACTTCATCTATTTAAATTAATCTGGGTTGTGAAACTATTATTCAGATGGAGATTAATTAAAAAGTGGAAGTATCACTCTGTGTATAAAAACACACTGCCTACCTTATCTTTCAAGCCAACTATTTAAAAGAAAGACTATTAACCCTGAAAAAAAAAAAAATAAAACAAACCCACTTATCCTCATTTGCTGAGGTACCACATGAACAATGATGTAATACTGCTATTGCACATACTCTCATACTATCTCAGCCAAAATACCAAAGGTCTTTTTAAGGCCTGCATGGTAAAACAAGGATATCCTTGATAGAAAAGAAATTCAAAAGAAATCTGCTCAGCTGATGTCTCAGAGTTTACTTCTGTTTTCTTATGCACCTCTTTGCAGAAGGGAATCAGCAGGGAACACACATCACCTTAATTAGTTCTGTTCCTAAATCTACAAAGGTGACATATATTTTTCAAAGGCAGCAGCTTTAAGTACATAAAGGTAGTGTATAGCTGAAGAAAACGTGGAAGGAAAAAAAAAAGTTCTGAGGAATTTTGACAGAGGTGTATGTACCTCAAATAATTATGAAGACTTTAAATGATGGCTTGAACTAGCATTCACCCAAACCATTACCTGGACTACTGCATAGATATGTTTGACCATATAACTCCGATCAGAGAATTGGTTCAGGAAACTGAATGCAGCAAAAGGAGGTCATGGTATTTACTCTAACTGTTGCACAGGAGAATTTTCATGATGATTTTATGATTTCATTGACAGATCTGTAATTACCTTCTAAAATGTGTCATGAAATTAATGAATCAAAGGGAAGAGACATTGTTGAAAGCATCTTAGAAAACAGATCTAAGACTTGGCTAACTAGGTCAGGCAAGCTATATGGGTTGCACTCTCCACAGTCTTAAACACTTGAGGACTAATACTGCAAAACTTTAACTGATGAACATTTTTCCTAAGCTGATGGAGGATCAGACTTCATTATCAGGGAAAAATAGGTCTCTTTTTAGTGTTAAAGACAAACAAAGACCTCCACCCAACCCAGCAGTAGCAATTAGAAGTCATTCCTTTGCGAAGTGTCAATTGTTGTTCTCTTATATAAATAATAGCTTTCCAAATTAGAAAAATAAAATAGCTGTACCCCTTTGCCTCAGTATCAGCCTCTTTCTTCCTATTGGGAGCCATGACATCCATTGAGCTCAAGAAAAATCTTCTAACTTACAATATAGGCTTTCGCCCCCAGATCCTGGTAGAACAATTGAAATTAAAAAGCTCTCATAAAGCATGTTGGCCATAGGTCCAACAGTTGGCAATGGGAAACAAAGACCACTGCACTTAACTAAAATGAAAATGAGGTTTCTTTGCTGCTGTATTACCAGAAAATAATTACATTAAAAACATTAAATTTGAAGCCTTTGTTATATATAGCTCTGTGTTCACCAAAAAAAACAAACAACCCCAAAACTCTACTTTGACACAGAATAATGAAAAATGGCTTTCTGTATTCATTGGTGGAAGTTCTGTAGTTTTTCAACATCTAGTTTTGCTGAAAATTTCTCTCCAATCCTTCTCTCAAAGAGGTTTCCTACTAAGAGGTCCACTGTCATTCAATGTGCATGAAACTGTCTGTAAATGCATTACTAATTGAGACAAAATTTCCAAGTGATGGATTACATATTAATTTGCACTTTTCTGTGATAATTTTATATTAATTAAATGCATCATATTAATTAAGTCAAAATTAAATTAGCTCTTGGAAGGAAGAGTTAAAATGAATTACTTTGTGGCATGTTGCATCAAATACATCAAGGAACTCTGGACTGAACTTTACCCATATTACATCACATTGTAGTATTAGTAAAGATGAAGAAAAATCTGGTAAGAAGTAGAGGTTTTTAATCATAGAAGGCATGATAAAGTTCATGTGACAAAAAGATTTAGAACTTAATTCATGGTTGACCCAACATAGTTATCTGATCATTAAAATACCAGTAAGAAACTTACTGGATTAAGTAGGCTTAGATAAAAGGTTGAGGATATAAAATCCAAAAACTCACTGCATTCTTACAAGACAGTTTATATAGTAAGTCTAGTTGTTTTCTACCTGTTAGTATAACACACAAATATACTGGAATTTTCAGTTATCCCCAAAGGTAATGCTCTTCAAGTATTTGCGTTCCCACAAAACTAAGAAATATCCATCATGGATAAGTCCATGAAAGCCAATGCCATAAGTAAAAAGGAAGAGAAGTAATCAGGAAGAAGAAAAAAAAGCCCAATATCTGATATGAGGCATGAGAGTATCAGATCAAGAGAACAGAGAAGAAAAATAAGTGATACTAACAAATATTTAAAAGGCTACGCAAACACACAAGAACTAGAGATTTCTGTTCATTATTAACATGTAGTACTGTGTATTAGTAATACTTTTTTCTTTTCCAGCACTGAATAGGGAGTTCAACTGACAGCCACTGTAACATCCGCTCTTCAGTTTCAGTGTTAATTGTTCAGCACATACTACATTTGATCATTGCTACCTCGTCTGATGTTGGTTTCACTAAACTCTCAGCTCATTTAACCTAAATAAATGTTGTTCCAAAACATGTCATAACGCAGTAATCTCATTTCAAGTGTGATTTTTTGATTCAGAAGTTTCAGGATTCTTGTTCCTCAAAGTTTCTAAATTTCCTATGGGCTTAAGGCTCAAATTTCAACTTTTTCCTTAGAGCTGTTGTCATGACATTCCCAGTGGATACCTTTAAACTTCTTTCAAAGACCAGAAATAAATTCATAGATCCACTTCTCTCTTTCCAGTGGAGTATATCAGGAGCAATTCTGCTGAAGTGAATGGAGTTGCAGTAGTAAACTTCAAAGGGAAATCAGGGAGGACGGCAGACTGGATATTTAACTGACTTCACCTTCAGAACAAGCAATGTGATCCAGCCTGAACCAAGAGCATTTTCCAATGTGGTGGTAAAGATTCATTACAAAGGTTAGGACATAAACATTTTGGAGAATATTCAATGTACTTATACGGTCTCACTTATTGCCTAACCTTTAAATTACTCGAGTTCTAGACACTAATAAAAAAAAAAATTACTCCCATAGAACCAAAAAGCACACTATTAAGGTGCCCAACGAATTTCAACAAGAGCTGAAATACATTAGGACTTGCAAAGATCATAATGAATCATGTGATGGAAAAGGACAGGGCACAGGACCCATCTAGCATCTTACACATTTTTCATCTATACCTTACTACAATGGTGATGAACAAACAGCATCACGTTCAAGTCTTGATAGCTATTATTAAGATAAACTTATTAAATGTTAAATTCTGGATTCTCTTTGGCCAATGGCACAGAAAAAGAGCTGACCCTCCTAGCACAGTGCACTTAAGGGCCAGGTATGAATGCAAGAATTATTCATACCCAGTGCTTCAGAGGAAGAAAAGGCAAACAGGACCTAGCTCCCTATCACAGCTCAGACCCCTGACCGGTTCTGCTGGCTAGATGGGCAGTTTGTTTAAATGTAGATTAGTTCTATTACAATTTTTATTCCTCTTCTAGCAAATGCGTATGCATTTGCCCTTTGTGACCAGAGGATGAGACTATCCTATTGTGAACTAATCTGGTGCTGCATACATACTTCTGCAGAGGAAAATAAATCATTGAAGTGTGACTTCTACGTAATATAAATGTACTGTTCCCCTTAAAGAACAGAAGTACAAACACTTCACATTCTGGGTGATCGAATGATACCCTTGAAAAAGAAAACCCCAGCAGAGGATATCCAACATAACTAAGTATAGTGAATGTTAAGTGTTGTTCCATCTAAATACAGGTAAAAGAACAGTTGCTTGGCAGTAAAAACTTCATTTTAAAAAGGAAACCAAGATATCTGCCACAATTTTTAACAATGTATTTTCTCACCTTTTATGACAAAGAATTTTTCAGAAGCTCAGACATTAGTTTCACTGATATATTTCCTGTCCATCACAAATCCATTTTCCATTTTGCCACGTAAAACTGATTACAAATGATGGGTCTCTGACATCTATATATCTGTTATAAAGAAAAACAGGCAACCTCTCATACATGCATTGCAAACATTGCTATTATAATTCCTTACGCATTAATACAGACAGGGATACATGTGAAGTTAACAATAAAAAAAAAAAAAAAAACTCCCGATGAGTACAGTGAGCATTCCTGACAAATTGCATGGTGCTCCTAGAACGCCAAAAGGCTTCTAATCAACATTCCTAAAAATGCCTCCTTTTTCTCTTGAAAATACACCTTTAAATAATCCAGCCACAGAGCCTACAAAGCAGTTCAGTCTTCTACCAGTTAGACAAGTGGCAAACTTGAATTACTTTGTTTTTCATCTTCCCACCCATCTACTTCATTTCGGTTTCCCTTTGTGTCTTAAAAAAAAAAAAAAAACAAACCCAAAACAAAAAAAAACCTCAACCCCCCAAAAACCACAAAACCACCAAAAAAACTGCTCAACGTATTTTTACTGAGCTTTCATCCATACTGAAAATAAGCATTTTTGGGGGCTAACTCTTTGCTTAAGCCAGTGATAAGCTGAAAAGTGCAGTTAGAATGCAATCAGGTCTGGAAACAATAGATGATCAGAGGATTAAGAAACTAAACTCTCCCAGCTTATCCAAAAGACAGTTAAGGGTTGAGCTGATCACACTTCGCAATCTTCTGTGGCAGATATTTATATTAGCAGCTCTTACTCTAGCACAGAGGGGCACAATGAGTTTCATTCACAAGTTAAAATAGGACAAATTCAGAGGAGCAGAGAGACGTATTTTTTTACCTACCAAGTAACCAACAACCAGCACAGACCACTTAGGCATGTGGAAGTTTCTCTATCATTTGATGTTTTAAAATCAACTCTGGATATCTTTCTAGAAAATACGCCATCACTTCACGCAAAGCCACAGGCTTGCCCTAGCAGTGATTGTGTTGGGCTCTTTGACCAAGCCATGTCAGAGCTCCAGCTAGAGGTTCACAATGGTTCACTCTGGTCTTGAATTCCTTATTCTAAGAGTTCATGCGAGGATATGGAAGTTTAATTAAACAGCCTCTGAGAGGCTCTGAGACCCTATGAAGGGAAAATTTGTTTTATTTTATCCTAAAACTTTTTTTTTTTTACATTTTATCATACTGAATGTCAGACTTGTGTTTACAGTATGATAAGCTCTGAGCAATGGTCATCAGAAGAAAGTCAACTCATAGCAGAAATGATGCTAAAGTCTCCAGTATCATAGGAAGCTAAAAGACAATGTTATTTAAATGAGAAGCGAACTTCTAATCACAAGCAATATTAAAGTGGAACCAGACTTAAAAAAAAAAAAAAAAAATCAAAGTTTGGCATGTCTGGAAATATTTTCGTATTTCCTGAATCCTTAAAGGTGCATAGCTCTTAAAATACACTCATTGGCTAAAAGGGTGAGGTGCTTAGGATCAGCTGTAAGCCTAGAAAGAAGCAACTTTGAAATTGTCAGCTTGAGGTCAAAGCAGTTTGATTAAAGAATGCAATTATTATTTTCTCTTATCTTGCAAACAACAGAATTTACCACAGCACTTTGTCATCAACACATGTACTACAAACAATAGGAAATGACTCTATCTATCCATCACTGATAAACAGATGTAGTGGCGATATATTTTGTCTTGCTCATAATTACAATGCTCAGAACACCCTCCCCATTCGCACATGTCGTTATTCCATTTGCCTCACTGAATTCTGTGCTTTGCTTGGAAATTAAATCAGGTCTTGAATTTGAAACCAGGACAATATTGAATCCCAAATCTATCAAAAAGTGCTGTCTCCTTAACTGAGCAAAAATTTCCATTTTCCCCTCAAACTATTAATATTAAGATACAATCACAAGGAAAAAAAAAAAGCTGAGCTGAGCTTTAGAATATATCTCTTCGCTGAATAAGTGACAAAAAGTTAAAAGCAGTAATTTAGGAAACTTAAATGTGACAGTGTGTGATAGATGTGAGTTGGCAAGGCAAGAAAATGAGAAACATTAAAATCATATATTAGAATAGATCAAGCTCTACATACCAGTTTATGTCAGCAAATTTCTTTTGATATGTCAAGTCCCTATAGGGCTAGAATTCAAGTATACTTTGAAGATGTATTTTTAAAGGAATATGTTTATGTTTAGAAACTTAATAAGGTCATGTGTGTATGAAAAACCAAAGAGAAATAAAATTGAAGGCAATATTGTTAAGTTTACTATAAGGTTTCTCACTGCGCAGCATTTCTAATGTTTTTCATGTTCTTCAGAACATTGCAGATTCTTTTGCTGAGATTGTCTTCTGCTTTCCCAGGTACCAAGCAGAATGGTGTAAAAGGCCGTATGGGATTTTATCCCCAGCCATCGCGTATCAAAAGTTATACCAAGTCAGTGAATTGCCGCTTAGTCAAAGGACATCAAGCAAACTGAATTCAGGCATGCACCATCTCCCAGAGGATGCTGTCAAAGGCTTTGTCACTACTAGCAGGGGAACAAAAGCCAGGTTCTAGTCAACACTGAGCCAGACATTCATAGGGAAGCTGAATCCCTTTCCCTAGCTAGAATCCATAATATTGCTGAACAGAAGGTCGCTTGGTTATAAATAAATAGATTTGTACATTGAATCCTTGCCACCACTCCAGTTTAGATATCACAGTGTGGACTAGCAATTAGGTGTAATAGCAATAATTCTGCATCTGAGATGCTATCATTAAAATCAGAACAAGGACTGTTTGCATATTTTCATACAACAACATCACTATGGGGGTTGCCATCTTGGTACTAGTCATGCAGACAAAATGAAAGGAGTGATGTCGTGTGATCAGAAACTTGGTAGTCCCAAGTCTGAAAGAGAAGAGAGTAAAGTGCTGTCAGTCACACCCAGCCCAGTTTCTCCACCACCATCACAGTAGAGATACAATGCTAGTGTTTCAGCCAAAAAGAAGTTCCTCTGCCAGTAGGGAGAGCCTCCAGAAGTTGAATCTGCTCAGTACAAATACTATTTACACTACCTATGGTGCCTACCGCTGCTATTTTAAAGTACGTCCAAGATGTGTGATAAGATGTGGACAAACAGGGAAGGAAAATACAGCGAGGTGAGATGATGATTCCTCCAACATGTCACAGGAGGTTGGCAGCTGCAGGAGGAGAACTCAGTTTTATTGACCCCTAGCAAGGTGCTTGCATTGTGGATCATTCTGGAGGGTATTGGGTATCCCAGGAAATGGTAAAACGCTGGGCAAAATCCTCATCCAGCCCTAGCGTGGTGCATATCAGATACAAGGGGTGCAGGTGTTCCCAAATGGAGGGCTGTGCCTCTCTGCCACACAACGGCACTGGCAGTAATTTTAACACAACTGTTCAGTCTTTTGCATCTTTCAACTGTGGAACACAATCAGGTGTGATTACATGTTTGCATTCACAGAAAGATTATCAGATTCCCTCTCTTCTTTTTCCCTGTAAATGAATGGCTTAATACGCATGTTTGCACTATGCGTCCTGGTGGATAAATAAACCACCTGCTGGTATATGAGCAGGTTTATAGTTTACATGTACCTGCAGAAAGTAAGCGGTCATGTGAAATGGCTTTCTTCTTCCTAACTGTGAACGGATCTACATAAAGCCATTTGAAAGACTGATGTTTGACAGCATTATAGAAAGGCACAAATGCTTAAATGATTCTGAATCAAAGGTGAGCCAAAGGTAAATAGCATCTAGAATGACAGGGTGGACCATATACTCCCTCAGCAGTCACCCAGACCCAGCTGCAGCTCCAAAGCCATCAACACAAGTGCCTGTGGACTCTGCCAGGAAGCCAGATGCCATTTTCTGGAAAACTGTGTTCTACAGCTTGGCATCTGGTAATTGTGATGACCAGCCAGTAACTATGAGGGGAGGGAAATATATTTTCTTCAGTAAACGGTACTTCAGTGAACAACAAGCAACTGATCCCCCCGCATTTAAAAATGCCACTCTAAAGAAAGAAACATAAAAAGGCAAGAGGAGAAGGGAAAAAAAAAAAAACAAAACACAAAAAAAACCACCCACAACCAACCCACAGAGCCTTTATTAATACACACACAGAAAAAGAAATATTTCCCTGCACTAAGAATGTGATAAACCCAAGCTTTCATTTATGAGCTCTCATAAATGATACATTTTTAGGAAGGTTTTACTCAAGCATTTGTAGAATTTGTTCAGTTCTTTGTTTCCCTTCAAATAGTCTACTGGCAATAGGAGGGAAGGTTATGAGACAGTTCTGCTTACCACTTTCATGGACCATCACCTCTTCCTGCCAACCCCTCCCCAGCTTTGATCTAAAAGTGTTTCATTCAGCAGACCACTAGGAAGCCTTCCAAACTCCACAGTTGGATAATAACCAACCCTCTCTCATCTGCTGCATGTTGAAATCTCACACAGTTCAGGACACCAGGAGTTTTCTGTGGTGTGGCTGGAAATCAGACAACCCAATGCAAAATGCAAAAGGGGGGGAGAGTCTCTTCTGCAAGATTTTCACCGACTGAAAAATTAGCCTGTTTTCAAGTCTGAAATCAAACCTACAGTTACTGATAATCCTTTACTTCAAATGAAGTGTTCCTCAGTGTATTCTATCACCGCAGGCTCACAGCAAGACTTTATCCATCACAGCTAAATTATAAAAATTAGGTGATCATAAAATTTTTCTACCAACTCCGTTAACAGTGAACCTCAGATTTGCTTATAATAAGTTTCAACTGCATCCACAATATTCAAACTTAGGTTAAAAAATAAATCTTACTACACTCTCTCTGGGAATACACTCTCTCCTAAGCAGTAAAAACCTTGAACAATCAACAGTTATTTTCTTATGTTTAATCAATAATATTTCTGTGAATTTTAAGAGCTAAATTGTAGTTCTGGCATCAGCATTGTGCAACATCAAAATCTGCTTTGCCTCAGGAGCAGATTATCAACTGGACTGTGAATCAGTGTCATAATTTTATTTCCAGCATTATTCTAGATAGTAGAAAAGCAACCTAAGCCAGCTCTACTTCTGATGCATACCGCTTCTCAGATCACCCTCATTTAAGAAAGCATCTGCACTGAAGAGGAATTCAGGGTCAAGCCTCTCCCCATCTGGGTAGGAAGGACACTGGTTTCTACTCAGACTCCCGAGTCCTGGAAAACAAATGACTGCACCGCCTCTCTTGCCTTCACGTATCACAAAACTTCTCAATATCAGAATGTAAATCATCTTCCTTTATCATCTTTTCTTTCATACATAACATTTTAAATCTAGGTTCAAAGCCTTATAAAAAGTCTTGTTGATCTCTTCAGGCTTTGAATCAAGTAAGGACATTTCCAATTTTAAATATTTCTGTCTAAAATATTATAAATAAAAGCATAGATTAGTAAGACTAGCCCTTCATAAATTTATTAGAGTAGAATATGAACCATGTTCTTCTTAATTTGAAATGTGTGCAAATTCTTTTTCTGATCTTTCTGCATTTTCTGTGTAGTTTGCTGTACTCGTATTCAGAAAGAAATCTGTACATCACTACCATAAAATATAAAAGATTTAAAAGAAAAGACACTGATATCCTGTAAACTGGGACTGTAGTTCATGTCATTTCCTACATAGCCAGAGCCAAATTGCACCCTGTGAAACAGTTAAACATTAAAACTTATCAGATTGCAAAACGAGTGCATTCCTCTACCTAGGGTTTCACAAAATGTTCAGAAACAACAACTAGCACCACATTAGAAGCTTTTATACACACATGCATACAGAGACTACAGACCACCAAATGCCACCACTTCTGCCATCAGCAACCAGATAGGCACAGGTTTTGCAATGCGAAGCCTAACACAGAATACAAAGTTTAACTCAAAGCTCTCTTGTTGCTCAGTTATTGAGAAATAAAGTTGAATTTAGGCATTCATCTCACTCCAAATGTAGAAGTTCTAGTTCTGTCATTTGTAATGAAGTTGCCTAACAAGGGATAAAAGATTATTGGCAGGAAAAGACAACTGCAGTACATTAAAAGCAGATTAAGGTTGTAAGAAAAAACAGTGGCAGGAAGGAAATTCACAGTTAAGAGGAAAAGGTTCCATATGTCTTCTAACACCGAGATACAATTGGGGGCACTGAGGAAGTCATTAAGGAGATACCCCATTGTGTGCTGGAATTACAAGACATATGGCACGTTTTCCCTAAACTGTGGATTTTCTTGTTTATCTACCATTAGTATACAATCCTAATGTTTTTCAAAAACAATTTTTAAAGAGGGAAAACAATAACCTACTGTTACTACAAGTAGTTTTCTTGTGCGAGAAGTATTATATTGCCTGCCTGTATCCTTCAGACAGACCAAGCATATGAAGACTTTATAATACCCATAGATCACATATAGTAGCAGAGTTCAAGCCACACTGCTAAAAAATGAAATAGCATTAACAAATAAATTTGGTCTATTCCATGATTCACGTCAACTTTGGGGACAACTTCCAAGTTTTAAGGAGGCTATGGAGGTAAAAAACCCTGGTGGTAAAACTGTCATCACCCATCTGGCTTACAGTAGTGGTCAGTGACATATCCTAACTTGAAAGGAAACCATAGCTTACAGTAGCATTCGTATCAGTCACCTAAAAACCTGATAACTCTATAGAAAGTTCTGGAGACATCCAGCGCCCTCAAATGCTAATATAACCACTTTAAAAAAAAGTCATCTGTGCCCTGGAGAGGCATGTTTATTAAATAAAGTCTAGTCTTTTAGACTTTGTTGGAAAGGTCTCCCAACTCAAGCCATGCTAGCATGACCAAGAAACTCAATTTGCACTACAGCACAAAGCCTCTAAGGGGATACCTCTCATTGAGCAAACGTGCAATGGTAAAACAGATGTTCAGCCACAATGCAATGACACTTCTGAATTCAGTGTTTCACATGATGATCATACTACAAATCACAATAAGATTACACTGTAATGATACTTGGGGTGAGCATGCTCACCTGGCCCACCCATGACAAATGGCCTTGTTAGCAACACGATAAAATAAGAATGCGAGAATAAAGAATAAGATAGGAATAATCCCTATGTTTGTAGATCTGTTGCAAAACAAGTGAATAATAGCTTCCCTGCACAACACAAAATTTGATTCATCATTAAGATTATTTGAAGCTCAACACTGGGGGGAAAACTAGCATTTTTCCAGGCTTCTATAAATGGAAGAGAACAACAAACTCAGCGACTCATCTTTTCAACCACAAGGGTGGTGAAGGATGACCCAAAGGCTTATCTGTTTCTGCCACATGTCCCATAGAACAGGCTTTTGAAGCTAGTCCATTGAAATAAATGTAAAGATTCCCCCGACTTCAGTGGGCTTTCATTCAGACCAATAGTGAATATAGCTAATTGTCGCCTCACTGACAAGTCAACAAGTAGTGTATTTGATGAGAGTGCACTTGACAAATGCTATGGGGTTATGCACTCTGCTATACACAATCGATAACGTATCTTTCTTTTACTGCAACGGCCAACTCTAATAAATGATTCTGTATGAAGTTAAACATCTTAGTCCTATTTACCTCATAGATGAATGTATGGCTGGGTCCAGATCAATTGTCAGTAAATACAATATACTTTATAGTATCATATCTTTTATAGTATGAATCCTTTTCAAAGCGTTTATTATTTTCTACTCAATTTGGCAAAATCTAGTTTCATATATTCCACTACTATTGCATTAATAATCTTTTAGTACCATTTAATTTTTTTAGCAAATTAACATAATGAACTACACTTGAAAACTACTCACAATTTCATTTAGATATTTATTTCAGTTTGGTTAAATGAATCCATAGTAAGTCTGTTGAAGATTATCTTAAGTTTTACTGAATCTTTAGGTTATGAAATAATCAACTGTTAGAACATTTTGATTCCAATAAGTTAGCCTCTATAGTAGCGTTATGTATAGGTTGCTGTGTTACTTATTATTTGAGGCTGTGTTGCTTGAAGTCCCTATTCTCTATTCTCTGGACTCTCTAGACCATAACCAGAGCCCTTAGGTCCTATTGTTTATGGGATGAATTATTTGACAACCTGGCAAGGTAGATATTTAGCTGGCCAACTTGGCAACAAAACTTACTTTTAAGGTGTCCTGAAGTGAACTGCCTTCATTATAATACTAAAAAAACACACCCACAGGTCAAGACGACCCTTGCCCAGGTGAAGACCCTTCCCCCGCACAAGCATAGTAACAGAAGAGAATGACATAACTGATATTATAATTATATGTAAATCACTAACCAATCATTGTAACTGGGAGTGTACTACTTCATAATTTTTGTGTATAAATGTAACGGTGATCTGGCCATAGGTGTGCTTGATTTGTGGAAATTCCACCTTGCACCCGGCGCCGCAATAAAGAATGCCTGCTTTCTAAAACTCCAAATTGAGTCTTAGAGAGTTCTTCATCTGCCGATTCACGGTAACAATAGTAGTGTTTTACCTATCAGTGACATGAATAGCCGCAGATATCTCTTTTTTTACCCCTCTTCTAAGCACTCAGAGAAGTACAGTGAAACTGCTAAGTGACATGATCTAAGTCATAGACCTGGAGAAGGTGCAAGTTCAACTCAGTGACAACAGCTGTTTTCAAGGTGAAGCTACTGAATGATAATAAACCTAACTAGGTTGGAAAGCGCAGGTGGACCTGCCACAAAAAGCATTGCATGGTTTGTCTCTAATACTGTAGCCACCACTTGCACAGTTTTCTTTACATGGGTAACATTTATTTGAGGACATAGTACCATATAACAAAAGCAACAGCTATACCTTTTCAAAAAATACTTACCAGTTAACTTTTAGGTCATGAAATGCCTGGACTACAGGAGATGATTCCATCTAGTTATACTTCCATTAAACTGATTAAATCATGAGAGCAGATCTCATCTGCTACTGAATTTTCCCAAGTCTTCAGTGCTCTGAATGTCTCCTGACCTTCTCTTAAACTCACCTAACTTCATTAACAGCCTTTTGCTAAAATAAATTTCTAGTAACAAATCCCCCCAAAAATCTAAAAAGCTAAACCCAACCATTTCTCTGAAAAGCACGGCAGCAGTTTAAAGGGAGCAGAAGAGAAATAAGCTCCTGTTCAGACAAGGTGCTCTCGATTATCATCACAAATGTCAGCAGCCCCTTTTGATAAGATACACCTGAATGCAGGCTTATCTGTTTGCGAATGGAATCTCTTTTAAAACCTTTGTTCCTGTAGGTAGAAAACTGGTAACTTGTCTGTCTGATTATTGGATATCATGAGTAACAGGTGCCCACACACGGTGAGATCCACAAGGCAACATTAAATTTTGTTACTTGGGTATCTTTTCCACTAGGATTTTGCCAAAGCACAAGCAAATTACATTGTGCTCTTAAATAAATATGGCAGGACAGAATCGGAGTGGTAAACTCAAGAAAGAAAAGGGACGGAGGGAGAGCTGGGCTTGTCAAACTGCTGCAAGAATTCCATGTCTTGAATAAATGTACTTCACTCATTCTTCGGTGTTACCACAATCTTGGAAACAAGATTTTCAAATTTTATTCATCAATAATATTTTATAGAGAGGAGTATCTATTTCCATGATCACACCCCACGACTTCATCCAGCAATGAAACCTTCATCTCTTAAAAGCTATTAAAGTCTGAATCAAACTGCTCCAATTGAACATCGCAAACCCATCTTTTTACCCACTATTCAGTAACTATCAGCAAACTGATCTTTGAATGGTATGTCATGTTCCCCGAGACCAAACTCACATGATAACTTCAGGTGAACTGACATTTCAATATTCAAACGGGTTGTTCACTCAGAATCATAGAATTTGAACTACTTATTTTTCTATTAATGTTTTCACTTGCCCAATTACATTATTCAAAAAAATGTTTAAAATTCAGTTAGAATTTTCAACCTACTTGTGCTTTCATTCCTCATTTCCTCTCCTAGTCTTCTGCCTTTCTCTGACAGATGTTGCCATTTCTGAGAAAAGGGGCATCTCATGTACTCATAAACCAGCTCCGTGACTTCAGTCTGGTGTAGCAAGGCAAACTAAATCTGTGCTAGACAAGGTGAGAGCAGTAACCATTTCAGACACCCAGTTTCAATCTGCTGCCAAATGTCTGTCAGAGCCCAAAGGCATGTTAGCTCTAAGACACCAGTACTATTTCTTAGGAAAAGCATCTGTCTCAGCTAAGACACCTTTTTAGAGGGATGATAAAATAGACTTCGACATTTATAAACCAAGCATATGTATTAATACCTAAAGTTCAAGAGCAAAAAAACACCAAGCTGACCACATTGGTAACACAACATACAGTTGCACTTTTTCCTAACAGGGAAAAAAAAAGTAGCGTATCACAAGTAGCCTCTGTGTGTGGCTATTGACTAGTTGACAAAACAGGCTAAAAATCAATAGCATTTTCTGTGAGAAGTTAGATAACTTCCCAATAATACAAAAGAAGGGTCTGCTGAGGAATAGATGTCATCTCTGCTGATGGCTTCACTACAAATATTTCATTTATTTATTTCTGCTTTTTGGAGAGCTCACTAAGTTCAGTCCCGGTACCGATACTCCAGGGAATAAAAGAAAATAGTATTCCCATATAAAAGGAAAAGGGAAGCTTCAAGCCATGGGCAATGCTGAACACCCAGCGCTTCACTTGCTGTAAATACCAGAAGAACTACCTAAAATTTTTTGAGAAACATTTCCTTGTGCAAAATTGATCTGACGACGTAAGGACAACAGGCTCCCAGACTCAAATTTTAGCACATCCCATTTCCCATAGGACTGAAATCCTGTTATATTTCATCTCTTGTTATGGGCAAAATGGAAACCACCTTATAAGCTACTAATAAAATAGCAGTTGTTATCTGATTTTTTTACATAGTCCATTCATGACAATGACAAATTTCAACAGATAGCTAAGAAGAAAAAAAATCAGGAATAGTTTGGTCAGCAAGATTTAAAATGCATAAAACAAGACTTAGAAAAGGTAGATACATTCTGAAAAACAATCCCTGCTGTAACGGAGGGTCGGGTGGTCTTTCTGCTGCAAACGGACCACAAATATTACTCAGGTGCACTTCTAATCTTCAACTGACCAACTGGAAAATTGCAGTGTGTATTCATATTTACGTAGTCACATGCAGCTCCTCTTACCAAAAATAGATTACGGATTTTTTTCCAACATGAAATGGGTATTTGGGGGAGGGGGATAATTTGAAAATTATAGTAATTGTGCTGCTTTCAATTTAAATTCTTTGTGCAGCATTTCTTTGTCAATAGCTGTTATCCTAGTTTTGCTATCTAAGGAAAAATTAGTGACAATTATTTTTAGGAGAAAAGTGAATCATTTTCCTTTCTTATCAGCATATGTTTTACTCTTTGTTGTGGTTTAATTTGAATACAACTGCAAATTTAAAAATATCTTATTTTTTACTGCAGGAACAGTAATTAAATCAGTTTTGTATTTGTGGAGCTGCTTTAAAGTATTAAAGTAACTCGATCCCCAATGAACTTAAAATTTTAATTCATTTTACTTTATGCTGGCAGTGGAAGAAGTCAAATTTTTAAATGCAATATGACATATGGCTGTTCATTATTTATACATTCTGTAGCAGACTATAAATTTTACTTTGGACATATATCGAAGCACTGAAACCATTTCAGTTGCAAACACATAAATCATAGTTACAGTTATTAGTCTAAATGTAATGCCACCCAGGTTCTAGATCAAAACCTTTAAAATCCATTATAATTGACGTCTGCTGCATAACTTATGTCTGATTTTATTAAAGGAGCTCATTATTATTTATAGCTTTGAAACGTTATATTCCTAGCTGTGTAACCAGTTAAATGTGAAAGATTTGAGGAATGGGGGGGAAAGAGGAGGGGACAATAGTCTACAAACCAGGAAGAATAAGGCTGTAACAGAGGATAAAATGTTCTGAAATGAAATTACCTAATTTGCGGTATGAATTAGCCAGCCTGCACTAGCAACTGTTGTTCATTTGGGACAAATAAAGCAGGAGTTCCGTATCAGCTAACTTATACATCAGTGGAAAGGCTGCAAAACAAACAGCATTCACCCATGCTACACGTTGACCATTGCTTTACAAGATGGGAGGGGGAAAGGTTTTAGACAGTTCCTATAGCTTGAAAAATCACTGAAACAAAACAGAAAAGGCTGAGAGGCCTTTATAGATTTATTAGAAGGCTTTTTTGCTGACAAGCTGTTTCCTTTGTGTAGTCAGGATGCAAAGCGAACTCTGGGATATACATGCTGTAAACATGAGCAAGTCCTTTGCTTTTATTCTTTCGCCAAAGTGGCTGAGCTTCAAAGCCAGAAGCCTGTCTTTTCTGGACCGTGGAGACTTTATCATTCCCTTCCTGTTTCTCCTTTTGTGTTCAAGAATGGCTTTCACTTAGCTCTAAAATGTAGCCAGAAGAAATAAATGAGACAGCAGCTATGACAGTTAAATGTCTACTGAAGACCTGATAGTGCCATCTCTAAAATCAATGACAAGACTTCAAAAGACAAAGGATCAGACTTTTAGATGGTTTGAAGTTTTCAGTGAATGAAACAAATCTCTGAGACACTGTAAATTATGTACGTGTGAGTTATTAACACCTCCCCTGACAGGGAGGGGGAAGGGCTTAGATATAAACCCAGGCCCGGCCTCGGTGGGGACCAAAAACACTTAATGACTGATTTGCTTGGAACAATAGAGGACTTTATTGCCTAGTCCACCTCAACCTTGTCTACTTTTTAGCTATATTTAGCATAACATATTTCTACATTATGCTTATGTTATGTTTATATTATGCTTATATTACTTATAAGCTATATTTATATATTTAGCTATATTTTAACTCCACTTAACTTTCTTTACATTAGCTGAAGAGAAAAATAATGAAGAAAAATAATATTACCCTCCATATCTTGTTTTAGTTTAGCAACTATATGCAAGAAAAGGTGATGAAAAAAAGAAAGGCTGCGTTTTGAGTACAGTAGAGCTGGCAATATAACTGTATAGTTTGATATCTTCTTTGAGTTAATATTTGAGTTTGTCATACTTGGCCTACATACAATAAAATAAAATTTCTGGAGATACTTTGCACATTTCTGTAACTGTCAAAGTTAACCATAACTTTTTTTAAATTTATATTTTAATACTTACTATTTTCTTTTACTTAGAGTTTCATAACTTGAGCCAGAGGCAGATCTAGACTTTGATTTGCTCATGTGTATAAGCAAGGAACAAAAAACGATTTTTGCATTTCTTGGTGCATGATAGAACAGATTCCCAGTATTGTATTTTCCTGAGGAGGATGCCTAGTTGGTACGCAGTAGTACCAAGAGTATATTAAACAGTATCTATAACATTACATGAAATGCTTGTCTTCTATTACAAATAGAAGGGGCATGGACTTTTCTTCTGGCAGGCTTAGACAATTTACGTTTCTTGAAATCAAGACAAACTCCAGGAACAGGAGAAAGGGAACAGAAATTAGCTCCACTTGCTTAAAAAAATGCAAGCAAAGAATATATCTTAAACTTGTATTTTAAATGTAAAGTGAAAGATGTTGCTAATACAACTTTAGTATGAAATGCTAAAAAAAGAAATTAAAAAACCCAACACCAGTTTAATAGTAAGAATCTTCACTTTAAAATAAACATAATAAATATTGAGAGTTTTTTCCTCATGATTAATCCCATCATACAGAACTGCTTAATGAAAACTACACCTTTCCTCCTAATTAAAAAAACTATTCTTCTTGTAGAATCCTTTTAATGAAACATATTGTCCATTCCCAAGTTCTACACCAAGCACTTTTATATTCTCCTTTGTCCCTAAATGCTAAAGTTGGTTTCTATTCAAATAAACTTCACATTTCTGATAAAGGAAAGTTCAAGTGTTGACGTAAAGCACAGGAAGAACCGGCCACCTAGACCTCGAATCTGGATAATTTGTAAATCTGCTTGTGTAGGCTAGCAGTAATATTACAAACTCATTAATCATGTAAGGCTGTGGTGCACGCTACTCCGCAATAGCCCTGCAGCATTTCTTTGCTGTGGGGACAATCTGCTTCATAAACTCAAATTAGTGTGTTGCAAAAGCTAATTGAATGCATGTGTGATACTTTGCCTAGGGGTAACATACACCCAAAAGTCAAATGGTCTTACAGCTTTTATTACTTGGTTAAAAACAGCTGATAGGCTTCTGTGCAACCCACTAAGTCAGTCTATAAATTATCTGATTTTCTGTTTCTTTTCTAAGAGTGGCCTCATTTTTTATTTGAGTATGCAAATTGTCAACCAAAGGAAAAAGAATAATCCATTGGTTATTTGCCAAATTTGAACTGTGTGAATTTGTGAATCGGCGGTACTCACACTGCCCGATTCTGCTTGGTTTCCCTAGGCTTCCTTTATAGCCACAGGAGACCCAAAAAGAAAATTACTAGCTTAGGTTCTTGCTTTCAGGTATTTAGATTTTTAGATAACATCCTCCCATGAGTATTTTCTGGGCCACATCTGCGTAAGTCCTGGAAGACCCACTTACATTCTTCCTCAGGTGCTCTCCCTGTGAGAAGGCTGATAAGAGATTTAAGGTCCAGAATGAAAACAGATCCTCTACCTACTGAATATCAAAAAGCTAATCATCTGTATCCTACTGCCCATGAAAATGATCTTGTTGTTGGATGAGTAGTTTGCTGAGCTTTAGTTTTGATTTTATATTAATTAAGTTCATTATAAGATTGTGAGCCTGTGGAATGCTTTATGATTATTATATTTAATGCACTATTTACTGGTATGACTCAAAATACATGTAATGCACAAAACATTTACCTGGCATAATAATATTAATGTCCTATTGTATTTGTGTCCTACCACAATAAAATAAATGGACTGAATGCATACTAAAGATTAAAGCTCTTTTTCCCAAAAGAGCTAGCCCAAAATGGCTAGCAGAATTCCAATTCAGGAAAAAGAAAAAAAATCTTATTTTACTACACTTGTTGTCTTTACAGTACACAGTATTTTTGTGTACTGCTGCTGATGACATAACTTAGAATGTTCTACAGAAAAAGAGGCTGTATTTCAGATTTTGGTGATTTGTCCCTGTTGAATCCATTAATTGGAAATAGAGGCATGTTTTTAATGTTGTTGTTCAAAAAGATTTCTTGCCCAGTGTATAGTTCCCAATGGTTTCATAGCTTATTAGAAATTTAGAGTGGAAGACCCCATATCCAGTGTTTTATACCATATTTTAAATATCAGTAAACTTCAGGAAATCAGAGAAAGCATTGTCCAGAACACTAATAATGATTCAGATCTACGTAGTTACCTCTTTAACTTGGCAGTTGCGTATGAGTCATGAAAAATTAGATACCGACTCTAAGAAATCAGGAAGATTTTGTTTTCATTTCAGAAATTATATCAAATACAACTATTACATTTTCAGAGGCTGGCAGAGTATGTGAAAAAAATAGTTTGTAACCTAAAGCTACAGAGATTGATGAAGACGGTCAATAAGAGTGTGAATCTCAAAGTGGCCAGAACTATGCTACTATTTTGCAAAGCTTCTCTAGCAGAAAAAGAATGCTGTCAAACTAGTGTATAGTCTTTTCCCTCTACCATGACAGGCTTGCTTATTTCACTTGGTTAAATCAAATTATGGCTATTTAAGCCCCCAGGTGCAACACAGCCTATCATAGTCAAGTTGACTTCTTTCTGCATAATGAAAAATTAAACTAATTCCACAGCGTTCTTTATAGTCAATCATTAGAGGGATATCTAAAGCAGGGGAAAAAAAAATGCAATGTGACCTCAAAACTGCCTTGATCCAGTAAAGTCAACAGCAAATTGCTTTTCACCACTCATATACTCAGGTACTCTTAAGCCCTGAAATCCAAGAACATTTAACTTCTTAATATGAATAAATTGGAACGTATTTTAAATTAGTTCTTTCAGTTTTGATTCCTACTACTACATCTAATATTGGTGGGAGATATTTTCTGTAAAGGGTGTTTTTGCACACTATTTTTTCATTCTCCTTAGGTTAGACAGCTATTTAGCTGTTTAGCTTGTCTTCAACTACCAAACACGAGTATAGGAAATTGCATTAATTTGGCAGTTATTAGATTTGTTTAATGTTTTTTCATCTCTTACTATTAAATAATTGGATCTGAGAGTTATTTTAAAAGGCAAATGTCTTGTTGTTCCTTAGAAGGGTATTAAGAAGAAGAAATGGCTAAGATTTGATTTCGTGAAGGCTTGACTTCGGCTTTCTACAGCTGGAACTGTTGTTCTATGTCACTCAGTTGTCCTAACAGCTGCTAGCTCTACATAAATATGAACATGAGGCTTGCAGGATATCTGGATTGTATTTTTTGTCAAAAGTTTCAGCATTTTAATTTACCTGGTAAAAACAGATTTAGCTT
>NW_008824900.1:2703448-2716164 GCF_000699105.1 Pygoscelis adeliae | reverse complement strand
CTAATTTGTTTAAAATTAAATCTATTAAATTAAATTAAATCTATTGCAATACAATATTATTTTCTGTAGCACTGAATAACACCTTCCATCTTTTAATTTTTTTTTCTAGAATGGGTGATAGATCCTAATCCATATTATCAACATTAATGCCAAAGGACTTTTAATTGTTCTAACATTCAATTTAAAATGTTGCAAATGCCCTTGACAGTAATAGTCATAAAGTGATCTGCTTATTAAGGTGAATTTTACATTTTCGCTCATAGTTGGCCTTAGTAAAAGTAGTTTTTCCATCCAAGAATTTAGATGGAGAGCATTTTTAGCAGATGTGGCCCCCAAAATAACAGGTTTATATACCTTAGATAGTATACTGTAAGAGACATTCTGTTGACAAAGAATAATTCTATAAAACACCTTTAGTTCCACACAAAATCAATTTTCTTAAATAGGTAGGAAAGAACAAAATTTGTCGTTGCCCTACTCTATGTATAACATGAAACGCAATAGTGAATGTATGAATGTTTTCCCTCTGAAATGGATTTACATCAGAGGTAGATGATTAATGTATTTTAGAGGTCAGACAACCTTCCAAGCAACGTCTTTGCAAAGTAGTGTTCAGTGCAAAGACTCATTATTCAAATCCTGTACCCCTTACTCTCACTTGTGGCCCCATTTTAGTACCTGGGACTGTCAATCTGTATCAGCTGGTTGAAAAATTTCACCAGCGTTATCTTTTGCTAAAATATGCTACTTCATTGAAACTATGGTGTTTCATAGAGATACACTGGTGTTAACAGTTTTGTCATAAGAAAGGGAAGGAAAAAGAAAGAGCGCTCAAATTTCCTTTGCCTACAGGCCATGGCACTGCTTCTAAGCATAGGATAAACGATGTTGACAGCTGTGGCTGGGCTTTTTGTGGCTGACACAGAGTCATTTGGGATGAAGGGTCTTCAAGCAGGAAAGGGAGCTCTGGTGCATCACATTACGTTAGGGTCCAGGTAGTACCCTAACTAGGGACTCCCTGAATGTACGATACATTTGTTTTGTACGTGAGTAGAAAGTATTTTTTCTTCATTTCAATTCATTGGACTGCTAATATAAATAATAACTGACAAAAGGACTGCGGCCCAATACTTTCAGAGTTTGTCTCGATGTTAGATTATAATTGTCAGGAGGCCTGAACAGTGCAGCAGAAGAGCAGAGCAAGGTAGGGGAAGAATACAAATAGGCCATATACACCACAGCAGTGATGATGAACTAAACAAACAGTCAGCCTGATGTTACAATGAACAGTGCAAATCTCTTTTCAGGTCTTCATCTTCCTTTAATTCTTACCTTACAAAAGCTTTTGCTTCTGGCATCAACACTCTCAAACACAGTTAATTGCAGGACCTGTCCTCTTATTTCTTTAAATTCTCTGTCGCTGGAGCCACAGTTTTTCTCAAATTGTCCCCTCTACATCCTTAAAGCACCTCACAAATAGGTCTGAGGATCTGAACCCGTGACAACTTTTCAACTCGAACAGTTTATTTGGAGTATCTGACTCAGATTGCCAGGTCTGAGGTATCAAATGATCCTTATGGATCCCTTCCAACTTGAGATATTCGATGATTCTATGAAATCTAGGACAGGCTCATCTGTCCGTATAATTCAATTGCAAACAAGGTAACAAAGAGAACTGGAAAATGAAGCATTCGTGTTAGTCAAATCTTTAAAAGCAAACTATCGACTTTACTTGTGCACAAGAAAGTCCTATAGTTCCCACATGGCAGAAGTGCATATGTATTACTGCAGACGTAACAGTTAACATTACCATTTCCACAGATTCCAGAATTTTTTATATTAACTTTTCTATTTTTTTTAACTTCAGCAAAACAAAGAATATTCCTTTCTCAATGATGACAGAATACTATAATTCTTTACTATATTTTTGTAGTAAAGATTTATAGAATACAATAATTTTATAATGTGTCATTTCTTTCCAGTATCACATTATGACACTAAATACCTGCAGTATTATAGGGGTCAAAGTATGCAATGCACATGGCAAATCTCACAACACGTTAGATTTTGGAAAATAAAACAATATGCCAAAGTGAGCCAAATATAAATGAAAGGCTTTTTATCCAGTAACGCTGAAACTGGGATGGCAAAGACGACAACTGTCATAGCTGTTGGCATACTGTTCCCCCTGTCCTAAGTCAGAGGAATGGAGTTTGTGGCCTCCTGAGACCTATTTTCTGTGATCAACATACCGTGCCAGAGCTTGCTCAACTCTTCGAACGAGTGCATGGTGGGTGAGAGCAGACCTCCTGCCTTTTGCTCTGTTTTCTTTCTACCCCCAGCAGCCAGATGTCTGCCGGTGACCCAAATTAAACTTTTGACAGCTGGAGACATTTAAACCTGATGCTTAAACCGATAAAGGAATGTGGACTGCCTTCCAGAAGTAAAGCTTACATGTTAATACACCATATAGAAAGGTAGTCTGCATTTTACATCCCATTTGATAAACAGGAAACAAACTTGGCACAAAAAGTTTTTAATCAGCGAAGCTTGCTGCAGTATATCCATTACTGCTACAAAATGGGACTACAGTTATTTTGTGATAGAGTTGTATGCTTCATATATTTTATTGTTATTTATTTTAAGGAATATTTTTACACTGAGGCATAAAAGATTATATGCTATTACTTGTTTAACAGTTAAATATGACACTGGCAATATTCATCAACGTTTTCCAACTACAATTCCTAAAATTAGTTTTCTAACAGACATTTAGGTAGCTGAACCAATTTTCAGAAATTATGAACATCTCCATTTCCACTAGCAACACAGTCTATTTACTGTATCGATGTACATTTCTAAGCACAAATTTCAGAAATTACTTTTAGCTATCTGTGTTCAGAAAACTTGGACCATGGCGTTTCTCAGTACTTAGGTTTTGGTTTGGGGTTTTTTTTGCCCCCAGTTTTTTCTGTTAACTCACTGGTGGTGCATAGGTAATGATGATTTCTATTCAAAACATACCAATACCTCTTACGATCTTCATCTATAATGAAAACACACACAGATTATAAGAACAAACTGTTAGGAGTTGTCAGCTGTGTTTTTTCTAGATGTGAACAGAAAAGAAGGACAGTTGGGAAATTTGAATTTTATTTCCTGCACACATCTCATCTTTACATCTGTAAAACGAGAGTGAATCTTCCTCTGCCATCTGTGTAGGTCAAGAAACTATGTAAACATGACACCTTTTCAAATAATGCCATAAAATCCTCTGTGGGAGAGATATCTGTGCCTTTACAGCTGCATCTTCTGGTTTCTCTAAAATTCATAAAACCTGAAATACTGAGAAGTCTGGTGCTATACATTTCAAAGAGTTTATACCAAGAATAATTCTTTTATACGTCACAAAAATCTTAAATAAATTTTAAAGATTTAGTTCCATGGTATTTCCTACCCATTTTTCACATGGCATAGGAATAAATTTTGAAAGAAGGTCCAAGTTTCCTGTGGTAATCTGGGTATCGCTTCTTTCCCATTGTCACAGGCAAAGACAGGTGAACCACACAAGTTATCTTTTTAATAAGTCTGTCTTAATATAAGCATTGTCAGACAACACAGTCTTTGTTACACACAAAGACCTTTCAAAATAGTATGACAGAAAGAGAGATTTATGAGTTCCTTCGCTAAGCAAGGAAGATGCAGTAATTGAAAGTGCCCACGGGCTTGGAGATTTATTGTTAAGGGAAGTGTGCTGTAAACAAGAGTAACATTAAGGATTTGACTGTAATAATTCAATCTATCTTACTTTACAAAACAACATCTAAGTTTGCAAGTAGTAAGGTCTTGTTTACAAATAATTTGCAGCCTTCATGATGTAGGTAGCTTTCAAAACCTCCCAGATGAAAGAAATTTTATAAAATGTAAGGTATTACTACCGAAGCACTGGTCACAAGTGTGCAGTTTAAACCAAGTGTGTTTTTCATTGAAATGGGTTCAACCTCTGTGCATTTAAGCACACTCTCATTCCTAAGTGTAGGAATGAGAGTAAAACAGCAAAGCAGAGTAATCCTCCTTTGCAGCTGGACAAACAGATCCAGGGGGCATTACTGGTTTAGGGGTTGGCAAGTTGCAGGATCAGATGAGCTTCAAGATGACTAGATTTGGGGGCAGCAGTCATGTCATCCTGCACTAAGTTCTTGAGTACACCTGGGCAGTTCCAGTCTTTCTCTGGTCCTTTTCTTTCTGTAACTTAAGCACAGAAGGGTGCTACTCATAGCCACCCAGCTGGGCGGACCACATCAAGAACGGGCACACAGGCTCTCCTCTTGGCTGAACAAGTCTCATCTCTCAGTAAGTGATCATCATTTTGAGAAAACAGCAGTAGGAACTATACAAACCACTAAAATACATTAAAGGAATTTGTCTAGAAAGGGAAAACATGCAGTTGTGGAAGAATGAGATCACAGCCATGTGTATTTTAAAGAATTTGGTTTTCTTTGCCTAGGACTTCTCTCTGTTATATCCCAAACGTCGAAAAACAGCACTACACTTGCAAAATGAAAAATGCATGTTACCGTAAGGCCACCTTTCTTTTCTCAGGAATAAAAGGTGCTTCCTTCTAGACATAACGTTCATCTTAAATTGATCCTAAGGGAAGAAGAGGGTGGAAGAGCTCACTTAGCAAAATGCTAAATACTTAGCACATACTGAATGTTCAGATCCCATATCGTACACAGTGTGGTAGAAGGGCTATCTTCTGCCCCTCCTTTCCCCTTCCTACTGCTTCTGGCACTATATTCAAAGAGCACAGCTGCCTGCCATTTGGTGCACAGACACATCTGTGTAATGAGTCAGCACAATCTTTGCAATGTAGGCATTTATTCTGATAGAGTGACAGGCATTACTTATGTCCCAGAGCACAAGATTA
This sequence comes from Pygoscelis adeliae, assembly GCF_000699105.1. NCBI lineage: Eukaryota > Metazoa > Chordata > Aves > Sphenisciformes > Spheniscidae > Pygoscelis > Pygoscelis adeliae. The sequence continues at coordinate 2,711,234 of NW_008824900.1, read as the reverse complement.
AAATCTTCACCAGAGACATTTGATTTCATAGGTTGTAATTTTTACAGAAAGATCACAGATCTGTCATTTGAAGACGCAGAGTAGTCCACAAAAATATTCAGATGCACTGCAAAATTTGTCTTGGATCAGACAAGGAAAGGAAAAGATTAGATAACCCACTTGATCTTACATAGAAGCATATGCTGCTCCAGAGGAATTATCTGAAACACTCTGGACCTTAAGGACAAAATTGTTAAGCCAGTACTTAACTGACAGTTATTTTGTGATTACCTTTTAAGATGATATGAATTACATTGCTCTTATCTTTACAATCTGCTGTTCAGCACAGCGCTTGGTACAAAAAAAAAGTAAAGTATGTGAGTTTGTGGTATGTAAAAAACATAAAAGCAGGTCTTTAAAAATACCTTGAATATTTAGAGTCATCAGAATATATAGTTTAATGAAACAAATATAAAAGGAGCATTAAGAGAATTATTTTCAAGGTTCTCATAATAGCACTATCTTATCTGGGTCTCCTGATGTTGTTGCTTAAAGAGCTCATTTATTCATCTACTTAGAAGTTGTTCAGAGAATGAAAAGTACTCTCCATTCTGGTGCTCCTATAATGCAGAGGTAGTTACTGAGAAGATGTACTAAATAGCCTTTTACACCCCAAAAGCACATTACAATGGTGATAGATGGATGCGCATGCCAGTGTGATGAGGGGAAAAAAAAATAAAAAAATGAAGTGAACTGAAGACTGTTCCATTTTCATGGCAATTCCTTTCTTAAGCGTCAAAGAAAAAAAGATGCGATCTATCTATAGTGGAGATGGTGACAATTAAAAGAAAAGGCTACACCAATCATCTATTGATTCACTGCTATACAACAGTCTTTATCACTAACCAAAAGCACTGAAAAATGTGGTTGCCTAACAAGGAGGAACAATCACTAGAAACATTTTAATTTCCTCCTTTGTGTATAATAATGTCAAAGACCTTAAATACTTCTGTGATGGACAACAAGAAGATAGACAGATCTTCTAGCAGGTCTTTTAATACAAAGATACAAATATACTTTGTACCTATTAATTAATTCAATTCACACTATCCCTGTGAAATATTAGCACAAATTTTATAAAAGAACAAGTTAGGGCATAAAGAAATTTAGATTCTTCAGCCTTTGAAGTTGAATGGCAAATATTCTACTGAGCTGTTACAGAATTGGGCAGTAGATTGGTCTTTAGATCATACAATGAAGAACTATCTGAGCCAAGATTGGAAAGGTAACAATGAGGAACCCTTTCAGCAGTGTGTATTTATTAGGAGAATTGATTACTGCAGGAACAGATACAACTAGTCACCAGAAAGTTGGCCAAGACTTGCTATATTCACCTACCATTTAGAACTTGCATGGAATTTATCCTGTTCTTTTACTTTTACCACATGATTTTATGTAATTAAAGGAACATGATTTTGTCCTTCTTGTTCTCCCAAATCAAGCATTATTGCTATATATTTATTTATATTCAAGAACAGCCATAAAAATCTTTTCATCATATTTCTGTTTTCTTCTCTCTGTCATTCACTAGCTTATGGGTTTGTTTTTTGTGGGTTTGTTTTGTTTTTTTTTTTTTGTGGTAATGGAATAAAGTTAAATGAGTTTTGACTTTCAAATCTTCGTCTACAAAGTAGTTCTTTACAGTAGTTACACTGCAAAAAGCTTTAAGAACAGTATATACTGGCCCTCAGGGCAGATCAAAGTGTGAGGAAAACAAAGTTGGGAGGTGAAATAGAGCTCACCTGGGAAACAGATTGCTTCTTTGTGGTCTAAACCTTAGAGATGGAACAGTTTTATAACCTGGAAGAGTTGATACCAGTGTGCTATTGGACTTTCGAATCAGCTCTTCTCCCATTTCCTGCATCCCTTGTTACCTGCTTTAACAAATGCAAAATTTAGTCGACACCTGTAGTTTCCCAGTGAAACTATACAAAAAGGCAACTATAAGCAAATGTTCAGGTAAAAATCACCAGGTTGTCTGAGCATAGTTTCATATATTCACTGAAGACAGAATACGAAAGCCAAAGCTATGTTTTCACCTTGTGGGATTTGAAATGTGCAAGCCTTAAGTAGTCAGAGAAGAGGAAAATCCAAAATTGAAGTGAAACATGCAAGGAAAGCTATCTTGAAGGCGGCAGTCATTGCTAGCTGTAGTGTTTGGTGAACGTATGAGCTGTGCTCTCCATCTTTCTCCAGTGGATAAATGTGTATTTTAATGTAATTTGCAATGGGGCTTGGGACTTATTACCAGCTGTCAAGAGATCAGTTATTGAGGGCTTAACTGACAGTGGATAATTAGCTTCTCTATGAACGGTGATTGTGTTTCACTCTGAAGATAGTGTAGTAAGAAAATGAAGCATATGGCAAAGTCAATTATGATTTTTTCTCAAAACTGTTTTTAATGGTAGTTAACTATTGATCTGTTGGGTTCCAGTTTACTTTGATGGGTGTGCAATTATCATAAGAAGCTATTGTATTTAGGCTGTTTTCTATTTTAACTACTTATACCCTATTTAAACTTAGAGAAATTAGTATATTGTTATTCCAAAAAAGGCTATTCTTTAGTACAATTTATGGAGCAAATGAGAACACTTCACAGGGCTACAGAATTATCAACAAACAGATTATAGTTTTGTCATGGCCTTAAGGCAAGCTGAGTGATCCCTATTACTTTCACTATTCAGTGGAGTTAATGCTGTCTTGGAACCAAACATATTGAAAAAAGCCTTCTAATGCCTTTTCTGAAAGTATTCTTTCTGCCTTTGTCAAGTAACGCAATGAGAAATTATCACAGCATTTTAGATAGTAAGTACCAGCTGAGGAGCACAGGCTTATCCTAGGAGGCAGAGAAGCACACAGCCTGGTACTTCTGCTTGCATGCTTACATTTGCATAAAACATTGTTTGCAGACATGCAGTACCGTAGGATGCCTATTGGATTAATAATCTTAATGTATCTGTATCACACTTGTACAGATACAACTAAACTAAACAATAGTACAAAATGACATATTTCAGCAAAAACATATTCTGTGTCCCTATCCTTACTTGAAGGGATTAAGATAATGTCGTTTCCTCATTTTTCCTGTGTTAGAAATTTGACAGAATATTTTTGAAACACTAACTGCTTTCTAACAATGATGATGAAGTCTGAGAAGACAAGCGAGATGGTAATTTCTCTTCTCAGTTTGGCCATTGACTTTCTATGTGATACTGGCCAAACAAACGCTTTAAAGTCTAGAGGTTTAACTTCAGATCCTTTTAAAAGGTTGGAATTCCACAAAGCAGGAGAACAGAATTTTATTGCAATGAGTCATCAAAAGTTAAGCATTTAAAATTCCTAATCTAATTAGTTTAAAATCGATATTAAGTCTTAATGTTCTGGTTTCTCTAAAAATACTAGACAGAAGTAATCTGATTTACAGAACAAAGTCCTCTGAAAAGGGGGTCATAAAAATGCTGGAAGTCTGTTTCTATTAATGTAAAAAATTAATTCCTGACAGATTGAAGTTACAGCTTTAAAGAAAAAAGGGACATAATTGGATGGAAACAAAAATATTTGTTCTCACATCCCACTGGCCTTTTAAGTCAGATGGATTCCAAAGCCAACAACCTGGATTCACACATCAAGTCTAGATTTGTTCACAGTTAAAATCTTTTTGAGGAAACTCTTTCTTTTCCATACAATGGTGTACTAAATAGGGAGCTTATTTTCTGTAGTACAGCACTATGTTATATAGCATTATACCACCATCTAACTATTCTCATGGATTAAACAGAACTGTTATCACTGATGAGCTAATTCAATTCAACTCTGAACACTTACTTTCCTTATTAAGCAAGGGACATCTGACAGAAGCACAGAAAATAAAAATTCTCTTTCCTTCCTACCTTCCCTCTTCTCCAGGAGAAAGAAACAGCAGGGCACTGTAAACAGAGATTTCATTTCTTGGTATCCTCAAAGTGTCTGTGGCTGTAGATAAGGCCACACCAAAGAAGGTATACCTCGAAGTTACGGTGGTTGTGTGTAAGTCCACACTGCAGCAGGCATACCCCTGAAGAGGCTGTCACCCATGAATAAGTCCACGCTGGAGCAGGTAAGGAACTGTGGTGCACGGATAAGTCCACGCCAAAGCAGGAGCAAGGGGAGGATTTCCACGTGAACCTTTGGAGGGTGAGCCTCGCAAGAAACAGTGCAAATGCAGCAGTGACCCAACCTGAGCTGGCTTTGGTGTCCATTAATTCCACAAAACGCACCACCTCTCCTGTCCTGAGTGACCACCATAACAGATGGAGCCCAAAATCATGGACTAAATGAACTCAATGGACATTTTATGGACATTTTACAGGGGTGGCCCAAAGACTAAGGGAGGTGGTGGGTAAGGAGGATGTATTGGATAGAACGGAACCTAAGCATGATGTAAATGGTATGGAATAAGGTACAGAGATTGTACTGGTTTTGGCTGGGATAGAATAAATTGTCTTCATAGTAGCTTGTATGGAGCTATGTTTTGGATTTGTGACCAAAACAGTGTTGATAACACAGGGATGTTTTAGTTATTGCTGAACAGTGCTTACACAGAGTCAAGGCCTTTTCTGCTTCTCACACTGCCACACCAGCAAGTAGGTGAGGGTGCACAAGCTGGGAGGGGACACAGCCAGGACAGCTGACCCCAGGGATATTCCACACCATAGGACGTCATGCTCAGCATTGAAACCTGGGAGGGAGGCAAATTTGCCAGGGCTGCCATTGATCAGGGACTGGCTGGGCATCGGTCAGCTGGTGGTGAGTAATTGGGGTTTTTGCATCACTTGTTTTTCTTGGTTTTTTTTTCTTGTTTCCTTTTTTTACTTATTAAGCTGTCTTTATCTCAACCCAAGAGCTTTCACACTTTTACCCTTCTGATTCTCTTCCCCATCCCACTGCGGGGTGTGAGTGACTTAGCTGCCTACCAGGGTTAAGCCACAACACTTGGGTAGGCATCACTTCTAGTGGGTCAGAGCAGAAACTGTCTAGTGTCCAAACCCATCCAATACAAGGCGTGGCTGTTGATGCAATCACTGAAGATATCCGAGTCAGCTGTGATGTCATTCCATTTTATCTTTCGGATGCATATACCCTCTTTTGGGAAATAATGTGAAATCTCAAAAGAAACTATACGAAGATTTAGGCTTCTCAAACTGATAGACTGATGGGCCACTAAGTTACTTCACTCTAGGTTTTTAAAAAAAAGTTCAGAGGCCAGTGATACAGCATCTTTATAACAGCTGCTTTCCATGACTAACAATTTAGCCTGGATTTAATTCAGAGATCTGAGAAGTCAAAAGTGGGCAGATATACTACCAAAAGAGTATTTCACTGTGTAATGAAAGCAAAGCCAAAAGTGATAATATCCAATTCCACTCTAATGGCTTTTATCTGTAGATCTCAAGATGCTGGTGATATTCCACCAGCTAAGTACTCTATATTCAGCTCAGGAGGAGGTCAAGGGCAGAACACCTATGGACTTTAAAAGTTTGCTGGACTGAGGCAGATGTATCAAAACAGATTACTTCAGTTTCTGTCTTACATACTAAATTGTGGGCCAAAGGAGCAGTAAACCATCAACCACCAGCCTGATAATTGCATTTCTAATGAAAATGTGTGCCCCGTTTGTGTCATTTCTACTGTAAAACAGCATGCTAGTACCCACTAGTGAACAGTGCACTCAGCAGAAGCATAACTAATAGGAGAAATAAAAATTATGTCCCTGATGGTGGGTTTTTTTTAATGTATTAAATAATGATTAGGGGCAAAGGGCAAATATTCAGCAATCAGCAAGCAACCAACAGGGGAAAAAAGATACTGATTCAGTAAGTAAAGACCATTAAAAATCTTAGTGTAGCCTTTCTCTGAAATCTTCTCTCACTCATCATAAAAGTACTGAAACATATCATCCTTCATTTTGATTGAAGCTAGTCTCTTCTCCAGATGTTAAGGCTGTTCTGTTATCTGTTACTATGTGATATATATTCCTGAAATTTACTGTCAAAAAGACATACTTGAGTGTTGACAGCTAAGATATTAAAGGCAATTCCAGTTACAGTTGGCCAAATTCTTGATTAGCTCTTCAGTAAACAAAGGGTATTATTACTGACAGTAGGTGATTTCAGACAAGGTAGGTGTATGTCATAGCACAACTTTCAAGCCTCTGTTGCATGTTATGGTATGTTAAGAGATAGCATGAGCATCTCTAAGAACCTTGTTGCCAGGCTTAAATAGAGGCAAGGGTAAGAATCCAATCTGCTAAACAGAATTTCTCAATTGTACTCCACTTTCATATTGAACATATTGACACACTTTTGTATACAACCACAAATTGTTGTTAGGCCAAGCTAGATGGAATAGGATATCATTTGGGGGCTTTATAATATTTCTGATCCTTTACAAAGGTTGGCTGAAAAAAAAAACTGTACACAGAAAAAATGACAATTATTTCTTCTATAAAAGGAACAGCATAATACAGACAAATGGACGTTGCAGGAGATTTGCCAATTATACTTGGCCCGGTTCAAAAGGTTAATGATGAAATATATCTCTGGCTTATATTTCAAGAAGAAAACTAGCAGTAAGGCAAAATTATTCATTGTGATTCAAGTAAAAAGGTTTCCTTTGGTCTCTCTCTAGCTATTGCTAACAATTCACTACTACAAAATGCTTTCTGCTGTTGAAACAGGTATGCTTAATCTTCTAAATTAAATTGAAATACTTTCAGACAGAATGCACTAGATTTTTTTTTCTTTATCTGCTACTTATATACTTCTAATGATGTAAACAGAAATGAAGGACATGGGAATGATCCTCATTAATCCAATAATACTTTGTGGTTAGACCAGGTCATGGGAATATTTACAATAAAAAACTTCATTTGTTCTATGGGTTGGTTTGGGAAAAGGCAGTTAAAAAGAGAACAATTTAGATGAATCTAGATAAAACAGCTCCTGGTAAACAAGCTGTTAAAAACAATAATTACTTGCCCTGTTAGTTGTGGTAAAGTTAGGGTGGTTTGCCAGGCTGAGACTGAGCAGAATAAAAACGGGCAAAACCTCACCTCCTGTACAGGGGATGGAAGAAATCCATGAAGTATTTTGAGGAGCCAGCCAACCTAGACTTCACTGCATCTCCAAAGTAAAACACATGCACAGTATGAAATGCACAGCAATTAACTCTTTTTTGAACTTCTAGGGGAAAAATCAAACATGAGGTAAGATATTATTCAAACATGCAGCCTGTTCATCATGATGCTGCGTTTCTTATTTTTGCTGTTCCTTCTATTAAGAGAGTTGTCTGTTGACAGCGCCCAGAGAGAAGACTTGGAGACAGCCAGCACACTCATACACTGCTGGGTAAACCTGGCTAATCCAAGACTCTGTCCAAGGGTAGGATAGCTGTTAAACCTGGAAAGGCTGGGCACAAAACTGAGGAGATAATTGAAAGAACCATGAAACTTCAATATGACAATAAGAAAATAGTGAAATAGAATAATTAGTTGAAAAACTTTCCTAAACTGATTCTTTTAAACTTACATTTTACTGCTCTCTTGGGAAAACAAACAAACAAACAAAAAATCAACCCACCAAACAAAAAAAAAAAACACAGGAGTAAGAAATATATTCCCCAGAGTGTCCATTCACATAGATTAACTGGTATTAAGACTAAAGGAAATTATATACAAACTCCTTTGTATCTTGACAGAATTTATTTTTTT
>NW_008824900.1:2693204-2703415 GCF_000699105.1 Pygoscelis adeliae | reverse complement strand
AAGGTATAATTTAATCATTAGTTCACATACATGATACAGTAAGTTTATTGAAAATATTCTAAATCCTATTATTATATCATGTACACATGTTCAACTCTCTCACATGAGGGAAGCACCTAACAGCGAGTTGCTGCCAGAAGAGGCACCAGCGTTTGCAAGAATCAAGAGCTTTTAGTCTGTTTTTTTCAAGTACTTTCAATTTTACAAACCTTATTGTCAGAAGTCTTTAAAGGATTCGATTTGCTAAGAATATATCCCAGTAGAAATAAAACACCTATGGAATCATAGAATCGTTTAGGTTGGAAAAGACCTTTAAGATCATCAAGTCCAACCGTTAAGCTAGCACTGCCAAGTCCACCACTGAACCATGTCCATAAGCACCACATCTACAGGTCTTTTAAATACCTCCAAGGATGGTGGCTCCACCACTTCCCTGGGCAGCCTGTTCCAATGCCTGATAACCCTTTCAGTGAAGAAATTTTTCCCAAGTTGGATATTTAAAAATTTGTAGCAGAGCTTTTTAAAGGCTCTGGCTTCTAGTAAGTATCCATCTGGAGGAGAATTGTCTGAAGATGAAGAGCGATTTTATGTTTAAACTGAGATTTCATAAACAAAGCAACACTGTTTTGCAGTTACCTTGTGCATTTCCTTCTTTTCCCCCCTAAGATTTCTCTTACGGTTTGATATTTCAATTGCTTTCAAAAGTATATATGCATAGTCAGATTGCTGCAGCAAAATGTATCTTTATCATGTATAGTGCCCAGGACAAAATCTTCAGGCAAAACAACCTCACCAAACAATAACAAAAAACGCCAGCCCTTTACCGTGATCTGAAACTTGTCAGAACTCAGGTACTGTCACATAAGCAGAGAGCAAACTTCGAAAGGGAGTCTGACACAAAATGTGCCAAAAACATCATTAAGAAGTCAACATTAACAATGAAACAAATAAAGCCATTGAAGTTAAATAGTAAAAACTATCTTCTGAGTAACATATACTTCAAGACAAACTTTTTGATCAGTTTTAACAGAATTCCAGAGATCTGCATTTGGGAGCGAGCTGAGATTTGCTCCAGGTCACACCACCATCTAAGAATATTACACAGGTGACATGCTTCATCTAAAGACAAGGAAAGGCTATTGCTCACTTTGACCTGTCAGCCCAATTGACATCAAAGTTGTCAAGAAAAATAGAAAAGGGTGAACAGGAAAGCAAAGGAAAAAAATAGAAAGTAACAAAAAGGAAGACCTGGAAAGAAAATGTCTTGCCATAGAGGACCTCTCTGCTTAGGTCACGAACTCATGTCACATTCTCATGATAGCTAGCAATAAATATCTGTTAACCTCATACAGAAATGAAGCATAGTCAGGACAGTCAATATTAATTGCTGAAATAGAGCACACTGATGCAAAAATAAAGACTGTATAACGATTGAAGGATACCACTGATGATAAACTGAATATAGATTTGGGGAACCATGAGTTCCTGAATTTTAATGTCAACTGTGAGAGTTTATTAGGTGACCTCAACAAGTCACTTGCCTCCTTGTTCCAAAGACCCACACAGAATACGAAATAACATTTACAGGTGTGGATACACAGCAGTGTGCCTACAGCTACTATAAATCTGATTTTTCGTAGACATCATCTTTGTATATACTCAATGTGCTTTCCAGATGTAATTTTGGTAAATGTGTCCAGGTACTTCATGATTTGGAAATTTCCTATAGCCAACCAGAGTAACATATGGAGAGCCATGTGAAGGGGCGGGGTTGGCCGTCAAAGGAGGCCAGTGAGAGGTTTCACTTGGTTTTTGCCATCAGAAATATGACCACCCTATGAATACCTGTTTATTTATATTGATCAATTCAGGTTAGATTCATGGAGAACTTGATAAAATGTTGCATGTGCCAAAGGAAGACAGGAATATCATGATGATAAAAATAAATCTGTTACCAATCTTTATCAATGATAAATCTGTTGATTAGGTTTTGCTTAGTACAGAAGAATTATGGAAAGACGCTATGTTTCAGCCACTTTGGGCTGTTTTAGAAAAGGCAAAAGCAACAAAAGATATTTTAAAGGCATGCTGGGGGAGGGCAAAAGGGAAGAGAAGAAAATCTGTGAATACTACATAATTATAATATCAAATAATAGAAGTCCAGGATCCAGGAAACTACCATGAGTTCCTGTTTAGAAAAATTAATTTTGAGAATTGCGATTTAGTTTACAACATCTATGTGGCTCAATAGTTATGCTCAAAATAAGTGATAAATATATTTAGCAAGAATAGTTACTAAATTAAATTTCTTATTTTGTAATCTAGTTTTACTGAAAATAAACCCAGACATCCTAAAACTGCTTCAATAGAGCATGCCGATCAACATTTTTTACAAACAAGTTCGATTTATGTCCAGCAAGGTTATTTTGAAGTACATTACAGTAGGATGAACTTTGGTTTTGTGAATTGACTGAATTGTGCTATTGTCACGTTATCTCAACTTTTTTTTTTTTTTAAATATTAGTTGCTGATGAAAGCAGAACTCTGGCAAATGCATCCTTCTTCCTCCAAACTCAAGGACATACCACATACTCTAGATTGATAACTAAATATTGTTTTAAGGAACCAAGTTAAACAGCAATTTAGAATACAAAAAGATGAAAGATTAGGAATTTCTTTTTTTTTTTACCATTTTAGAGATCAGTAATGCTAAAAAGCACAACAAATTAATTATTCCTGTTATCTTGTTTGATGTCCCAAGAAAACTAAAGGAATCCTTACTGAGGGAATATAATTGTCAACACTGAAATCAAAAGCACTGATGCATCACCAGTTTCAACCCCCATATTTGGGAGCTCTGAATGCAAAATGTTACTATTTCCTTTGGGTAATTTCCCACATTGAATAGCCTATATCAGATATAACAAGTCTTTAAATTGTTAAAATACCTTAGGTGATAAGTACACAGAAATAGATATAAATAAACTACCACAGCTTCAATATTCACTTTTATCTTTCAGAGCGCCAGACTTCTTATACAAATACATGATCATACAATGCATCTTACACTTTTTAGCTGCACAGTATATTCTGATAATAGTTATTTACATAATTATTCTTTCTGCAGGGAAAATATGGTGCACTATGAAAAACATACTCAGGAAAAAGTCATTAGACAATTACTCATACAATACTCCGGAGCTAAATCCACAATACTGTGCAAATAAGTAACTTCCTCAATGCACTTCTGTGAAGGAAGGTTATCCTAAGTGAGTTATCAATTTTGAAGTCAAATCTCCCTAGGTGTGGAGGGAGACAGTGAATTTCATAGAACTTGCGTGCACTTACCAAATAAACAGATCAATTTTATATAGCCATTAGAAGTACCATTACTGCTCTGTTAGGCTTTTTGCTTCTTTCTACCGTCTTTCTTGCTGATATGTTTTGCTAGAAGTAGAGATGAGTCCAAGACCATTTCCCAAACCTCAACCTTGGAGTACTTTGGATTTCAGAAAGGTGAACCTTATGCTAACAGTGGGACAATTTTTGGTTTTACTTTTTTGTCCTCTTGATCCTAAACAGCTTTTATTTTTGAAAGGCTGAAACAACTTACACAAAAAAAAAAGATGCACGTGTGGCTCATAATGTGTGAGGATGGTCAAATAATAAATCCACATTGTACTAGATTACTCATGCCTTCTAAGACATGACCACAGTGAGTTTACTTGTATGAGGACAGTTTGGAGGACAGAGACAAAAAAATGAAATTGTTTGCTGCAAGGCAATGATGAGGATGATCTCTTTTGCCCACTGCATAAGATTTCTTTTAAAAAGGCAATTCAGGGCAGATGAAAGACATGAAACTTCCTAGTATGGGAGTTACTGTGCAATAACTCCTTTTCTGAGTACTCCTCCTCCCCAATAACTGTACGTGTATTGGGCCTATCTTATTTATAAGTTCATAATTATCTCTTACAAAGAAGGATGAGAAGAAACTCGTCAAGAAACTCATATTCCCATAACCATCAAAGGATTTCCCCAGAGAATTCTGGTGAGCTCAACAGAACCACTTAGCTGCAAAGAAACCACTTATGCAATTCAGGATCTGGGGGGTGTTCATTGGTAAGCAAGCCCCACAGACCCGTACTAAATCTGCTGCATACAAATACTTGTATTTAAGTGGCTACGACAGTGGGCTGGGACTTCATCAAACCTGGTGGTGCTGTGCAGCCCTGATGACCTCTCTTATTCTCCCATAATGGCCTGTCCTCCTTTACGAATTTAAGTCATTCTTGAGGGAAAAGCTGTCTTTCATTGTCTGTATGTCCACCTGGGGCCCCAGCCCCCATTGTGGTTTCTAGAGGTTATTAGAATAGCGATCAAAATAACAGGGGGGGAGGTCTTAATTTGAGGAACAATACTGCCGTAGGAAAGACGAGGTCTTACTCAGGCTTTTAGCAAACAGGTGGAAAATACACCTCTGAATGGCCTGTGAATATAGTGCTTAGCTTTAAATAAACGTTGATGCTGCTAATAACTAAATATCATTGCCCTGAGCCAGCAGGTTTTGATACAGTTCTGTATATTCCTTACAGTTATTTGCCCCCTAGTTGTGCTTGTTTTCTTTTGAAGAATAATTAAGATTTAATGGCGTATTTTCACCGGTTTTTTCTGCTTGCTTTCTTGCTGCCTACTGTGCTGATTGCTTGTGTCTGATCCTGGTCATTACAAGAACTGTACAGTAATTGCCTATCTGGTGACTCGTTAATGAAGGTCCCCAGAGAGATGAGAAGCTGTTCTTTTGAAGTTCATCATGTTTGCTGTTGGCCTTCTAGTTTAATCTATACATTCAGGACACCTTATTCAATTATTGGAAACTCCTTTTTTTCTAAGGATATAGACACCTTGTAAACAAGGTCCTTTATCTCTGCTAACAACATGGCTTACCTCTGATAAATCAAAGCATTTTACACACCAGACACACACTTTTCATCTTCGAAAAGCCAGGATGGTTCAGAAAAAGAAAACCAAAACATTCTGCTACAAACAGGCGTTTTGAATCAGGGAATTACCTCCAAAATGCGGCATTCCAAACATCTGAAATTCAGCAACATATTGTAACACAAAGCTCTGTTCATGATCACACATTTTCCAATTCTCAGAAGTTTTCTCTTTTAAAATGAGCTTTACAAGAGAAAGAATTACATTTTAGAATTTTCTGTGAAAGAAAAGTTTGAAATCGCTTAAAAAATGATCATAATATTTGGCACCAAGCCAACCAAAAGCTTCCAGCTATTTATTTCCAGGCATCTAACCTGCTCTTGCAGACAGACAGACAATCCACAACTTATCCTTTATCCCTTCCCTAGCCCACTGCTTCCTACCAATGAGGGCTTCCTCCTCCCAAATATTTATCTGACTCCCTGCACTTATATACTCCACCAACATCAACCCACGATGTCTCCAGAGCATCTCACCAGTTACCTGATGAATGGATTTTTTGAGAGACCTACCCAAGTTTCACCAGAAATTTATCAAAATGTTTTATAGCACATTCTAGTTTTGACAAATGAACCTGCCAGGGAAAAGACTGTTTCAACTGAACATTCCTGCAACTGTAGCACTGGAAATACTCAGCATCAGTTCAGACAATTAGATTTCTGTTTTGTTTGTTTGTATGGTAGATGGCAGTACACAAAGGTGCAGGGTAGCACTTTGTCTTTAGTGAAGGGCACAATGAAAGTGATTAACTGTTTCGTTTTTATTATCTGTGTCATTTACTCAATTGTTTTTTCTGCAGTTGTGCTATCCTTACAAGAGAGCTATCAACCTGCAGGCAGGGTCCACTGTTTGTATTCACAAGTCTGCTTCGTTTTCTCAGTTTGTCTACATATAATTTAACAGGCAAGGAAATAGCTGCGAGCAGAAGGAAGTCTCCAGAACAAGGGCTCTGAAAGCGAGGAGCTCTTGCTGTCGACAGATGCAAACACGTGCTCTGGAAGGCTCAGTCACTGGGAGTCCCACCAATACATCAGGACTTAAAAGATCTATGCAAAAAGTTTCTCTGGGTGTCTAAGGAGAACATCAGGAAAAGATGGATCCCTTCTGATTTGAGGTTTGGTGGCAGTGGTAAACAAGCATGACAGGACTACTGTAAACTTAAGCAATCAGGCTGGCAGAAGTTAAAGCCAAATTTTGCATAAAAGCAATTACAAACAGGTACAAATGGGGAGACCTTAACAGCTCCACAAATTTTAGTTAGCCCAAAACACCTGATGACGATACTGCACCCTCTTGGGCACCTGTGCTACTACCTATTTGCATACAGCCTGACATTTTGCAGAGCAGCAGTCTAACAGTTCTCATCAGCACAACACAAGAAATCTTATTTTAAAATTCAAGCAACAGTTCTGTTTTGTGTGTACTTGTTGCTACCATGAATATTGCAATCTACAAGAATGAGAACTCTGAATCTATTTTCATAATTGTGCAAGGAAACAGGAATCGAAACAGTACAAATGAGAACAGTCACTAAAACGTAACACCACTTGTCATGGCAACTAGGTAGTCAGGAGGACCCGGTGGACCAAAGCAAAGTCTGTATTACCCCCTCACTGGCTGAAAGCAAAAAGCAGCACTTAGTAGGTATGGCTGATATTGGGTTGTCACTAAATGACTGTCATACATATGTTTAGCTGCACACAGTGAGTTTGGGTTTAACTTGTTCAGACGAGTTTCACTGTATAATCTTTCTCACTATGGAGTGATGTGGAAAACAGCATTTCATACCTCTTGAAATGCAGTCACCAAACACAAGAGATCCCCAGGGCAAGTGGATGGTAACACCAGTGTTATTCCTGGCCCTGTGAATTTGAATGAAGATGCATGATCAATATTTCTGCAACTGCAAGACCTCCTTCAAAAAATATTAAAAAATGAACATTGGCTGTGAAAAATCCACACTGCTGAAGATTTGATACTTACTCAAGAGATCAAAACACATATCTAAGACATATTGTTAAATAAAAATAAATATTTTGCTCAAATCAAACTAGTAGCAAATCTTATCCCCATACATCAGTGTATATAACAAAACAGTAAGAAAACTGTTAAGCATCTTTCAGAAAAGTTTAGTTACAGAAGATTTATTTGCCTCATGCAATTGTGCTGTGCTATACATTTTTGTAGACCATTTCAGTAGCAAGTTGATGGAATCAGTTATTGATTCCTTACATATTGACATAATAATTTGTTCTTTTAAACCATTCATATTTTAAGAAACCATCACTCATGTTTTCTTGACCTCTTTACTTACCTTTGATGTGAAATGATTGAGAAATGTTTGGAGTTTTACTTATCAGCTGATTAAAATAACCACTGTTTGAAAGACAGAATTACTGGGGCATCAGGAATCTATTAAATGAGCCGGAAAAATCCTGTGGAGTGTAATATATGCATGTGATTAAGAGCTCTCCACTGATCGGGTTTCCTTTCCTACTGTCTATTATAAAGGCATTAGGAAAGTTGCATCAATTAAGACACTAGGCCTGAAATATAAAAGTACTCCATTTTTCAGGGAAAGCACAAATAAAGGACAATGTGAAATCTCTATCTCATTTGGTATGACCTTCCTCATGAAAGAAATCCAATCATTTGCACAAATTTTCTTGAGATTCCTTTCAAACAGCCATTCAATGAACATCCCCTAGAACAGCCACCAATTAGTCAGTATAAAAATTCCATTTTAAGCTTTGCTGAGGAGATTCTTGCGCCTTGTTTTATTTATCAGTTCACTTAGAGTACACATTACCACCGTCCTTTACAAGAGAGGCTACAAATTCTTTTTGCACAAAAACTCATTCAAATTTGACAGTTAAACTACCCAAACTCAAGTAAATTTTCTCTGCCACTTCTAGAGAAGAATGAATTATAGTTTGTGTATCTTTTCATAAAATGCATAAAGTAATCCTGAGTTTTAGAATGGAAATTTTCTTCACAGTGTTAAAGAGGTACATTAAATTAACATCAAAACCTGTTGCAATTGGATCCTATATTTTTAGCATAAAAATATTTTTAAAAGATTGTGTAACTGATTCTACCATTTGTATTGGTGTTTCTTTACTTCTCAGTGGACTTAATAGTCTGGGAAAACCAAATATTTTCAGATAAATCTCAGCACTAGTCTCTAGCCAAGCTAGAGATGGTAAAACTCATGTTTCCTCTGTTACCAAGCTTCCTTGGAAATATTTCCAAAGGATTTATCACAGAACTACCTGGATAAGTAATTTATTTTATTTTATTATTCTATAACAATGGGAAATGTTCACAGTCACTAGCATAATGTATAATCTCACAGTCACAATGCTAATGTGTTTTTTTTCGCTTTCACAATGCTTTATTTTGCTGTTTTGAATTTTAGTGGGGTTTTTTTTTTTTAGTAGTACATTACTCCATACCTACCTTCACTTTGTAAAAACATTAAAAAATAGGACCAACATAGTCTACTTTTAAATGTCAATTATAAGCAGGATCAGGGAACCATCAATGCATTCACCCTTTGCAAAAAGAATCGAAGAGAGTGTAATGGCAAAAAGAAGGAGCTGCCACTGGTCCTGTGAATAGAAGATGGAGACATGGAGACAACATGCAGCAATCAGCTGGGGTTTTTTATTTATTTTACAGCCTTGTACCCAGGACTGTCAAGAGAAGAAAAGAAAGATGAACGTGGTTTGTTTATTTGTTTGTTTTTACATCAAGTGATGCCTGGCAGCTGAACTCAGTTACTTCAGGTCTCAGAATAGAGAGATCACAAAGATATGTTCTTTAGTGATTGAAATAGCTCTATTCTAGGGTCCTCTTTCTCAGAGTCAGAAAACTGACTAGTCAGTAGACACACGAGGCCAGCACCCCCACCTCCTTTTCCTGTTTTTGTTTCTTTTTTTTTCTTTTTTGGGGGGCAAGGGGGGAAAGGCAGGTGGTTGGGTTTCTTTTTTTTTTTTAAACATAGAAATAACTCAGCTATTTCAAAGGATCTTTCCAGATTGCATCAGTACTGTATGCTTCTAGGAACATGATAAGTTCCCTGGGAGGCTTCTACATCAAATATTTTCCTTTACCAGTGAACCCTACCATATCACGACAGAGCATAAAAGGGTATCTAACACAGTTTGTCTTCTAGACAGGTCCAGACTATCAAATAATACACTCCATGTTAACAACGCAAAGCAGGTAAAGGACTTCTGTCATATCATCCTCATTTGAAAAGATGAGCTAAGATCCAAGAGAACAGGGACTCAAGAAGCCATGGATACATCCATATAATGGGTCTGTTTCTTGCAACTCCTCACAGAGGATGTTCCACTGCAATCAGCTGTTTACTTGATAATAGTTTACAGGATCTG
This sequence comes from Pygoscelis adeliae, assembly GCF_000699105.1. NCBI lineage: Eukaryota > Metazoa > Chordata > Aves > Sphenisciformes > Spheniscidae > Pygoscelis > Pygoscelis adeliae. The sequence continues at coordinate 2,694,014 of NW_008824900.1, read as the reverse complement.
ACCCCTCATTTGTTAGTGCTTGCACAGCACTTTGAAAACACAAAGTGCTCTCTCTAAATGGCAAGTGTCATCATCATTATTATTATTATCATCTAAAAGAATGATTTTTGGAGTACTCATATAACTGAAAATAACATCTTGTTCTTAGTACAAACATATTATTGGATCTGATATCCAGGCCATAATGGAACCTATACAAAAAAGGCAAATAACTCATTAAGTGGCTGCATCACATGAAAGAGAATATGTGTCTTGACTCCTAAGTATAATGGCACCAAGGAGGGCGCACAGCAAGCTCAGTACCCTGGACTTCAGGAGAGCAGACTTTGGCCTCTTCAGGGATCTGCTTGGTAGAGTGCCATGGGACAAAGCCCTGGAGGGAAGAGGGCCCCAAGAAAGCTGGGTAATATTCAAGGATCGCCTCCTCCAGGCTCAGGAGCGATGATGCATCCCAACAAAGAGGAAGTCAGGCAAAAACGCCAGGAGGCCTGCATGGATGAACAAGGAGCTCCTGGACAAACTCAAACACAAAAAGGAAGCCTACAGCGGGTGGAAGCAAGGACAGGTGGCCTGGGAGGAATACAGAGAAATTGTCCAAGCAGCCAGGGATCAGGTTAGGAAAGCTAAAGCCCTGATAGAATTAAATCTGGGCAGGGCGTCAAGGGCAAAAAGAAAAGATTCGATAGGTACATCGGGGATAAAAGGAAGGCGAGGGAAAATGTGGATCCTCTCCGGAATGAAATGGGAGACCTGGTTACCCGGGACATGGAGAAGGCGGAGGTACTCAATGACTTTTTTGCCTTGGTCTTC
>NW_008824900.1:2691174-2691616 GCF_000699105.1 Pygoscelis adeliae | reverse complement strand
TGGACTAGATGACCTTTAGAGGTCCCTTCCAACCCAAACTATGCTATGATTGTATGATTCTATAAGTACTTTCACTTTTTTAGTTTAAAATACAATATTGCACATTTTCATCAGAACCTAAATTCTGTCTTTTGTTTTTAATATTACAAATTCTATCATGATTCAGAAAATCTTATTACTGTAGTAAAACAGAAGAGTAGTTAAAAGAATTTCCAAAGACAGCAGTGTAACATTGTTGATGGTAGAGTGCACATTGTTAAGCAGCTCAAAGGGATGAGAATGGGGGACATTTTCAACTTTAACTTACTTTACAGTCTGATTTTCCTTCCAGACATCAAATAGAAATCTGGAAAAAGAAGCCATTTGCCCCTTTTTGAAGGTCAAAAGGACCAAACAGGAATGGGATATGCTCTGTGATTCAAAACTGTTCTTCGTAACTCTT
>NW_008824900.1:2674042-2691163 GCF_000699105.1 Pygoscelis adeliae | reverse complement strand
AAACCAAGCAGGGAAAAACAAGCTGTCTCCTGCCCCCTCAGCCTACAAAAAACCCTCTCCTTTTATCTTTTTCCTCACTACCTCACGCTCTTACAAATTACAAGCAGGACTGAACAGCTTTAAATAAAGATAAGCTTTAGCACTTTTTCAGGATGATGCACAAAGTGAGGAAGACAGTGGGGCTGCCTGTAAATTCTGCAATTTTAACATCTCACAGGTATCGTCACCCATTGCAGCCACAACTCCTTCCTCTCTGCTTCCTTTTTTGGTCTTGTATTTGCCTTGTATTCAACAAAAGCAAGCTGGTAGTAAAACACCATTATTCACAGAAAATGTAGACCTCCACCACTAATTCCTTGCATTTATCACATTCAAGCAGAACTTTTCATCAAATATTTGAAATCCATACAGTTCAATAAAAAATGTATACTGCCCAATTTTGATATGACATGTCTTGAATATTTTACAATGTTAACCAAGCTTCAGGGTTACCGATACTTGCTGAATTCACAAATTAAATTTTTTCAGGGTAAAATTAACATCATCTTAGCAGAAGACCATGCTCAAAGAGTCTTTTGTGGAGAGACCTACGAGTCAGTGAGGAAAAGTTGGGAGGTTTGTAACTTGTATTTGCAGTCACATTATGTCAATCATTTCTTTATCGTTCCTTCTCTGTTCTCCCTTGAACATGACACATGCAAAACACAGCTCTCCCAAATTAAAGTAAGAAATCCACATACTCACACACCTCCCTGCTTTCTTGGACTCTGCTAATTCTATGCTTTTAACAGCCATTTTGTCCCAGCTGAACTTCACTTGTACAGAAAAAATGCCACACTGCAAAGTAATACCAGATGCAACACGGGACAGGTCACTTGTTAACAAGTTATCTGGCCACCTTCTTCATTCAGGCTCTGCCTTTTTATCCAAAAAGGATGCATCAGCCATGGGAATACAAACACAAACTTGATGGGAAGTTTTGTCCAGTAAACAAAATATGAACTGCCAACGAAACGTAAATTAACTTCACCTTTTTAATAGTTAATCACAGAATGCTGAAGAAATGCAAAAGCAGCTTTAATTGAGGGACATTTAATAATAGCAAATTAATGATTCCACTAAGGTCACTTTAGAGATATCTTAATTTGCTATGAATGAAAACATCTTTACCCCATTCATCCTTACAGTATTCTACATCTAGCAAAACTGACATTAAGTAGATTAAAAAACAAAACAAAACCCAAACACACAGCATTTTTACAGCTAATGAACAATAGCCATTTACTGACTCTCATATCATTGAAGCACTAACATAATCTAAATTAATAGATATTGCAATTAAGATTAAGTAATGAGTGGGCTAAAAACTGTTCCTGGTGGCTTCTCATTTAAATGGGGAGTGAAAAAACCAACAGCAAATCATTTGGAAACAACACATGATGGTTATGGTACATGATTTTGTAGATCTGAGTTTTATTTGGTGAGACTGCAGTTAAACTAGGCTATGAAAACATTAAAAATCAAATATTTGCGCAAACATAAAATTCATGATTTGTTGATTAAAGAGAGGGCTGCTCCGTTTGACAGCCAGTTTGCCTAAACATTCAATAGGTTGTATTGTTAACTTGTTCTAAAATCCACTCAGTTTTCTTCAACCAACTAACCCAGCTCAAACAGTTGGTTTTTCTCCATTAAGATCTTGGGATGGCTTAGCCCATATATTTTTCTTACTCTGTAAACCGGAATTTTGAAGACCTCTTTAGTCATTTGGCACTTAGGCCTGAACAGTTTTAAGTGTGGAAAATGCCCTGTATAAAGGCAGGACTAAACGTATAAGCTTAGAGCCATGTCATTCCGAGGAAATCACACCAGAAAGACTAAAATTTGGCAGATGTAGTTAACCTCATCATGTTAACAGTTGCCAGCAAGGCCAGTTCTCCTTAGATGCATTCATTCTGTACCACGCCTTGCAGCTGAGCACAAAGAAATGGGGAGTGTTAAGTATGGCTTGAAATTTACTCCATTTAACATGCACCAATATACACAACACTGCTGTTCTTTTGCTCATAAGAAATAACTCATACACGTGCCAGAATGAAATCAAGGTATTATCATTATATTAACCAGTATACAGTCTTGCAGCAACAAGTTAAATTTAGGTTAAAATAAACTGTGATTGAAATACAAGATCACAATATGAACAGAATTACTGTAGCCGTTACCAAGCACGTTTTGAACATGGGGCAAATAAGGGGTCATATATCACTAGGAAGAGGGAATTAAATTCAGTGATATCATGGCAGGGTTTCTGTTGTGGCATCACAGTCATTGCACAGCACAGGAAAACCGGTATTTGTAAAAAAAAAGCAATGCCATGTAAAGAATCTAGTAAAGAACTAGATGAAAGTATTTAGCCTGATCCACAGCTGTCATTCTTAAAATGGGGTTGTAGAAGATAAAACCTATTCATAACCACAGTCTTCATATCTATTTCTTATTCAAAATGCTTCCCTCCTGCCATGAAATTCAGTTTACAGGTGAAAGATGCAAACGGAAATAAAGAGGGTCTTAAAAAAGGCTGCATGTTTTCTTTGGTTTCATGACGTGCCCTGATGCCCTTTAGTATTTTGACGTGAAGAGATGTTCTTTTGATATCTGAGCCAAAAGACAATTTGTCCAAGGAGTATGGAATGTGACACAGCCCTTTCCGTGCTTCACCACAAGGTCTTCTAAGGATAAAGAGTGCTCTTATGTTAGTGTTATTATATCATCAAAAGGCAGGTGTTTCTCTGTTTAGAATCAAATGGAAGTGAAACTACTGCTGATAGTTTGGTCAAGTTTGCCATTTTCATGTTCCAATATAAAATTATTTTTTGTCCAGATCTTAAGGGTAACATCAAGAGGAAGATTTGTTATCTATTCCTACAGTAGATAGATGTTTAATGAGCACTTGATGATTCATCTAGAGTATAAAATGTCAGCTGAGAGCCTGGTGTTATTATTCAAGCCCATTTCGCAGTTGGGCAGCTCCCACTCTTCTATAAAGTATTTTTTTTTTTCTCTGTGAAAAACAAGGCCTTGGAGGCAAGTCAGGGGCTACACAATGGCATGTTGAATTTACTGGCTTCCTCTTGAACAATATGGCAGAAATATTTCAGTGATGCAAGATCTAATCTATAAATAACTCAAAAATGCATTAAAAGACTGTGCCAACGGATTGTTGAAATCCCCAGTGGTTTGAATGGGAGTTTACTAGAGAGAATTCCTAAAGGGTTACAGTTTCAAGCAGAACTGAGCCAAATAAAAATAAAAATAGGGAATCTAAAATGTCACTGCGTAAAGGAATCATCTGATACTGCAAGGCAGCAACACTCGGTCACTCTTCGGCATTTTACAATTTCAAATGTTTGAATTTCTTTAAAGCGATTCATTTTCCCCTCCTTTCTTTCTCCTGTCTCCCTTTTTTAAATGGGAGTGCATTTTAAATACGTGTGCTTCAAGCCAGGAGTGGGAAAATACAGACGGTACCAAAGAGTAGTCCAAAATGAAGATGGCCAAATGAGCCATCAGAGCATGAAATTCCCCATTCTCCTCCCCCATCTGTTTGCTGGTCATGATTTCCTAACTTCTTCTATTCTTGCTCTGCTTTGCTTGGCAGCTGCTGCAAAAATCTTCACCCTAGCCAAAAGTTGAAGCTAAGAGGTTCTTTTCAGCACCGATGCCAGCGTGGCTCCGTGGAGCCCTGCACGGGGAGGATACAAGCTGCAGAGCTGGCACCTGGCTGCAGCCTGTCAGTCTTGGCAGTGCAACTCCTCTCCTAAACTTGGATCTGTACTTAAGAGCACAATACAGCAGGGGCTTAGGCAGCAGTATGCACATATACCTCTGAATGCAGCTCGCTATTGAGAGAAGCTTGAAGGGAAATAGATTTTCCCCAAATTAACCCTTCCTTTATACCCAGAAAAGCTAAACTGACAGCTTCAACTACCTAGAAGCCAAGCAAGCTGTGTTTACAATCATGTAGGAGTGAATCACATCTCAGCTACTTCTATATTTGCAAAAAAACCCAAATATTCAAAGCAGCAGCTACTGCATAACAGGTTAAACTTGTCACCTTCCTCTCCCTTCTGTGACACTGCAGTGACATCAGGAGAAACAGGAACTGCCCTGAATCAGGGCCCACACTGCATTCAATTTAAATCGCACTAAGCTTAAACATTTGCATCAAAATTCTGATGCAAAGCTTGTTCCTATTAAGAGAACAGGTGAGGTCAATTAGCAGATTAGATTAAAAAAACAAATTTTAAAAGATGATGAAGCTGGTTTCTAGCTCCCTAGTATCAACTTCTACCCCAAGATCCAATTCTGTCCTGGTTCAGGTGCCATTAGAGACAGAGGCTTTCTGTTGTGCTCAGCTTTGTCCTTCCCTCTTCCACACAAACTGCTCCTGCTGGTCTTTGAAGGACACTCAATTCAGGCAGGGAAATCCTGTCCTCTTAAGATGTACTCAGACTTTCACATCAATTAAACTAATTGGCAGCAAGTACAACATGTACCTTAATCGTAACTGTAAACGCCCTGTGATCACACCAAATCCTTTCTGAAAAGGAGAGTGCTATTTTTACAGGGCTCTGAAAAATAAATATTTAAAAAGAAAAATAGGAGTTTATGTTAGAGTATTTCACTGTATGACTTTCAAAGGTCAAAGAATCCAAATAAATAACTTTACCCTAATAATCTTACCTATTTTAAATATATACCTTACCATTTTTATTTTGTAGCCATGATCTGTTCTTTTTCACCAGTCTGCACACCTTTAATAAGGTCTTGTTTCAATCAGCCCCTACCCCCACATATTTTCTTAAATTGAATCTTAGGGTTTAAACATGCACAGAGAACCCAGAATTATTTAATGACCCTCTTTTTTGTATTTTTAATTAAAAGACTGACAGCTAAAGTGAGCTGATCAATATCACCCAAACATGAGCCAATTGTGAAGTGCTGTTTCAAATGTGAGAGCCAAGCAGGGCTGTATCAGAAACACAAATTTGAGGGACACAAAGGAGTTAATGGTCTATCCCTGAAAGAGGCTTAAATCAGCCCCCACAAGCAGCACCTGCAAAAGACCTGGCCAAGAGTCTTCCAGCCATCACTAACAATCAGGAGCGAACAAGATGCAGGAGAGGAGCACACCACGGGAGCAGCTGCTCTGCCTGGGGCAAGAGATATCCCAAGAGACCTAAGTCACTAGCAGACTTTTTTTCATCATTTTCCCACCAGTGCTAACACTTATTCAGCTTCACTGACATTAGTAGCATTGAAAGCTGAGCAAAGTCAGGCTCCCACTGGCAATTCAAACATCATTTTGATTTAAACCTATTTAGACCCTAGCTACACGGAATGGAGCTAGAGACTTGTCTGTGCGAGGATTCCCAACATTACTGGCATTACAAATGCTGCGCATTATTTGTGGGAGAGACAGGTGAGGCTCCTTCAGGAGACAAAGAGTGGAAGAATCAGATAACCAAAGGCAGTGTTGACAGCACATTGTCCCCACCCCAAGTAACAAAGCTGGATCAAGACTGTTGTGGCAACAGACAGTCTAGAGGAACTGCACTGATGGGTGTGCTTATTTTGAAGCACAGCCCCAAGGAGGCTGTTAACCGTACAAGCGGGTTAGAACTGAAGCATCTATCCCTCCTTTTATAACTGGAGTCCTTCAAACGCCCGAGTCAGACAGTGTTGATCTGTTCACTTAGCATCTTTGAAAAGACGCTTTCCAGAGAGAGAGAGATCACCGCACCTCAATACAAGCAACAGTCATAACTGGCTCCGTGCAGAATCTGAATGGAAGCAGACAGAGAACAGGAATAGTCCGTCTTCGATTACCAAGCTGGCACGTTACACTAAATTGTACTGCTCTGGCTTCAAACATTCCTTCTGAGCCTTCTAAGTTCTACCACAGATATCTGAAGCATGTGGGAAATGTGCTCGAGTGTTTTTGATTTTTTTTTTCATCTCTACTAACCTAAATGTATTTTCAGGAAAAGCAGTTTGTTATTGGACACATATAAGTCCTTTTCATCTCACTGCACTTTCAGAAGCCAGGGAGGTTTGACAGGGTGAGGTTTCCTTGCTCTAATTTTGCTGGACACTGTCAGTCACTTGATAAGGACATGACGTAAACTTTGATTCTCAATGTGCAATACCATAGCTTTGGGTAGGAAAACTATGCTTGTTATAAAAGCCTGAGTTTTCATAAATGCAAATTTTCAGACATCCTACACTTAGGGTAATTTTATTCTAATGCTACAACATAAAAAGGAGGAGCCATTGAAGGCATTTCCTGTCATGCTTTTAAAGAAAACAGCATCCATTTTGATTTGTTTTTAAGTAGTAAGTGATAGGGAGAGTGGACGCATACACTGATGATACCACCTGGGAGGAGTCCTTTGGGAGGCTCAGCTGGAGAAACGTCTGCTCCATTCAGACCTGGCTGCCTCAGTCTCCAAGATGCTCAGCCCTGTGAAGGCATTTCTGTGTGTACAAAAGCAAAATGTTCAGACAGAAGTCAATGGATAACGTCAGGATTTCCACTTTGACACTCAAGTCCACAATGCTCCCCCTTACTCCGTTTTTTGACATTTTTAGATGAGCAGCCTTCAGTCAGTACTGAGCGAAACAGTTAATGCAGAAGAATGCATAACAAAGTTTTTCTCTAAGTGGTTCACAGGACAATCCTTTCTCAATTAATATGATATTCTATATTAGATGAAAACTTACTTACAAGGATTGCTAATTGAAAGAACATTACGCACAGCATGAGCAGTTATTGCCAATTCTGAGCTCTACCTTCCTCAGAACATATTTTTCTTACCGTGCCATTGCAAAGAATTACCCTGAGATAATGAAGATTAACTGAAAATGTATTTCAAATAACTTGGAGATTGTAATCTCTTCAGCTATTCCTTAGTTTAGCAAACATCAATACAAAATTAAACCAAATTATTATCATTATTTTGAAATTATTATGTGAAAAAATGTCATCAGAGCTCTGAACTTTGAAGAGTTTTAAAAAGAAAAGTGAGGAAAATTCTTATGGTGTTTTTACTAAAACAGCAACAGCTTGCTTAATTCTAAATAACTTGGAAAGAGAATGCCCTGAGATACTGTGTGGGAGATCCAAGCATAAAAAGGAGGCAACTTGATTATTTTACTTCCTCTCATGCAAAAGTAATCTCTGCTGGGCAGAGAAGCTAATACCCACTTTCTGTCCCCAGTAGCCAGGATAAAGGATATGGCCATGGGAAAGCAAATATAGCTTCAACATCCCTGACAACCATAGGCTATAGATAAAAGTATAACTACAACTTAGAGGGAATTAGAATAACTGAGGAAAGGTTAGAGGGCAGTGTGAAATCACACCGATAACCTCCCTAACTCTTCTTTTCCAGAAAGGCAATTTGAAGGATTTTTGTTGGTGGTGTTTACTGGTCTTGGGGTTTTTTTGGTGTGGGAATTTTGGGTGATAATTATGCACATTCTCATTCAAGTGGAAGTAAAAAAAAATAAATTACAACTTACAGCTTGCAGTTCACAGCATTTTTTAATATTAAAAACATGCACATATATATAAAAATAATGATTTTAATGATGAGAGTATCATGAGCAACAATGAATGAGATCCGATTATAAATGATGTCAGGTATTCAAGGGACGTTTTCACTGTAATTAAGAGATGATGGTGGAAGCAAAACAGGCTTCTGAAATTGAGACCTTTTACACAATGAAGTTCAAGCAATTTAGATTTGTTCTCGTTAAAGGACTCTCTTCTTCCATTGTTTGCCATTTTGAATTTAATCTTTTTTCTGTCTCTGGAGTTTTGCCATTCATTTTTCTTGCAGGATCTTTATAGACTCAGTTTCTGCAGTGGCAGTATTTCATTAGTATTTCTCCATAGGGAAAGTTTTGCTTTTTTTTTTTTTTTCCCTAGAATATTAGGAGTCTACCTACTGGTGAAATATACTGGCTCTAGTACAATCTCACAATGAAAGTGTCAAATGCCTTATCACTAGAGACATTTAAAACTTGACTGTACAAAACCTAAGAGCATTTTCCAGAGGAAAATGAACCCGCATCAGTGAGGGATTACATGAGACCAAAAACCTTGTTTCTCAGGTCCATCTTGTTTCTCTGATTTCTATATACCCTCTTGTCTGAAAATATGTAGCATATGTCAGTAACTTGTGTTCCTCTCCAGTCATCTTCTGTGAACAAGAATAATTTCTTCTCCCTATTTCATATGCAGCCCCTTCCTGGTATTCATGTCTGAAAATAGAGTTTGTATATCCTCCAGGGAAAGTTTATTGCAGTGAGGCAGCCACAATGAACAGAAATGTCAAGTCTTAATGACAAGAAAGCAGTTTACTCAACAGATACTGATCTTGCTATATAGTAGTGTATGCGCAGCTTAGATTATAGGAATTCAACCCTGAAGCAAAGAGGCTCTTAAAGATCCCAGAACTGTGATTGCTTGAAAATGCCATCTATTGAGTATATGCTTCTCATTTCTTTCAGCTTTTCAGGCTTGTATTTTCTGGGATTTTTAATTAAAAGATAATAGCAAAAGATCTTTGGGCTTAAAATTAAATTCTCATATTTGTCTGGTTCCTCCAGTAGTCTTTAGCCCTTCCCTTCAAACGTCTCACAACTATCAGTGAAAGAAACCAACCTAACTCAACATGAATAGTGAAATGCCCTTCTCTCTTCCTCTCTTTTCTCTTTCTTCCACAAGCATAGCAGGATCTCAGATCTGAAAAGAAATTCATGCATTTCCACCATGGAGGTGACGGGGACAAAAATGCCTGGAGAATCCACAACCTCTGTTCATTGTGGTCTTCAGTCCATGACACAACACAGCAGAGGTGTTAGTTGGTTCACCAGGACCATGCTGCTGCTTGATAAGCCCCCCCACCCAGAGGTGCCTAGCCACAGTAGAAGCTACTACAGCAGCACCTAGGATGACTCCGTCTCTGTAATCGGATTCTACAGCCATGGGGAGAGGAGTGCCTTCACCAGCCATGCTGCTGTGCTCTCAGTCTGCATTCTGGGGAAGAAGACGTTAACTGATCTTGAACAACAGGAGCTCCTGGGTTTCCATCTGGAGCCTGACAGGTGAGGCGCGACAAGCCTGAATCTCCGGTTCACAGCACGCTCCAGCTCCTGACAAGACTATCGTAAATCAAAGAATATCTACCTGATGTCCCCCTTCCCACCGAGATAATTCTCTTCACTGACTTCGAGTGATTCCAAGAAGTTATTCTCAATTGCTGCTTTTTCTTTCTCTTTGGAAGAGGGAATGATCATAGTACTTGTGTTTATTTCCCTTTCCCTTATTTCCTTTTATTTGCTAATTCAGTCTTCAGCAATTATTTCACCACAATTTACAGGTATCATTGCAATATTTGCAGGATAATGAAGCAATAATTACAGCAAAATAAATCAATCCACCACCACCCCGACACAAAAATCCCACAAAAACAAAGACTCTTCCACACCCCTAAACCTGAGCTTTTTGTCCAGAACTTGCCTTGTAACTGAAATGGTTTTTACATCAGATACCTGGCTAGCTTATAGCCTTTTAAATATCTTATTCATCTCTGTACTTCCTATGTGATAATAGAAAAAAATCAAATAGGTATACATTCATTTCTACAGCATTCTCTTAAAAGTTAATATTTTAGCTTGCATTTTAAAGGAAATAAAAACAATATTTAGTAAAGATGTAGGCACGAAACTTTTCCAAAAAAGAAAGCAGATTAGTCAGACAGTGAAGATTAAAATTGTTTCACTCCAATGCTGTAATTTAAGGCAGATCATGGTGCAGACAAAATGCCTCTATACAAGTTTATTTCCTCTGTCTCTGCCCACCTTCCCCTTGCAAGTTGTTACTTCATTTCACTGAGAAGGCTGAAATCAATATAACGAGTAGAAAAGCACGCAAATTAGAGAAGTGTGTGTCAAGTGGCAGCAAAAAAAGAGCAAGTGAGAATTCTGTTCCAGCATAAAATCTCCAAAAAATCTTATACACCATCAATGTGGATTCATTTCCATAAGAAACAAATTGGTAGTTGACGCTAATGAAGGCTGCTGTACTGCTAATAAGTGACACCAGGGGCCTTGTTACAAAGTATTTCTAAACATAAGAAATTCTGTAATGGGGCCCCCAAGGGCCACGTCCACAAGCTGCGGACCCTCTTTGTGCTGCATGTGCACAGTCACTTGTTTCCAAGGCAACTAACACCGAGCACCTAAGCGGTGTGAGACACTTGGTGCAGAGAAGTTAAGTGAAGCCTTCTCAATATTTTCATTTTGTGCTTGGGCCAGCGTATTAGGAAGCATTGTCTTTCCTTGATTTTGGACTACAGAATCAACCTGTATTTAGATATCGCCTATTATCATCATCTGAAGAAATAATACATCCAAAGAAGTAATACAGCATGTCACAACTGAGAATGGTAAAGGCATAATACTCACTTCTTTTTCTTCTTTTTAACAACTGGAAAAAAAAAAAGTCACCCCTTCCACCAGAAAGCAGCTGCAAGACATGAATGAGCACAACAAGCAGCTGTGTCCCATTCCAAGACCTTCAAGTAGCAGAAGAGTATCAAAGATAATCGGTTTGTTCACTTGCCCCTTTAACTCTGGTCACACTGCTGCTGATAATTAACACCAGCCAGATTTTCTAGAGTACGGAATCAGTTCTGCCCACTCATTCTGCATCAACCTGCCCATCAGACAGCAACTTTTCCATCACCACAAACATACCTAACGGGGGGGGGAATAACTATAGACCTCCCCCAAAAAACATCCCCAAACCATTATTCATTTCCATATCAGTTGAAGAATCACTTCATTCACTTGGAAATTTTCAGGCTTTTTCTAAGTGCTGAGGGTTTTTTCAACATTAACCTCAGAAGTCCACGAAAGGTTAGAACATTAGGATTCCATAAAAATTGCAGGTATATAAGCTAAAAGTAAACAAATCTTACATCATACTACTTGATCATTCATCCCGTAACAGAAAGACCTTAATAATAACCGTCCTTGGTAGTCCCAGGTCGAGTCTCACTGCAAAAAAGAAAGTCTTCTTTCCCGCACGAATGTGCGAACCTCTTATTAGTTCACAGTTGCACATTAGTTAGCAATACACATTTCTGCTTTAAATCCTGAAGCCAAAAAAGGGATTTGGACTGCAAATCCTATGACACTGGGTCTGGGTATCTTGCTCAACCCATTTACAGCTAAAGTCAACCAAAGCCTCCATACCTAGGTGCCCGTTTGAACTACAGAAATCTGCCATGCTTTAGGTGCAAATATATAAAGCATCTACAAACATCTCCTTTGTTAACTCTTGCTTAGCACTGCTGATAATTTAAATACTAAGCTTTGAAGAAGATAAATAAAGATGCAGGCAATTTTCAAGTTTTCTGCTAAGGCTACATTTAATTCATTAGAAAAGTACTGACATCCCAGGGGAAAAAGGAGGAATAACTTGGTTTTCCTACCCCCTGGTTAGCAGGTTTTGGGGTAACACACGCTCTACTACATGCCACTGTCACAATCCGAAAGCCTCTCTCCCCCTGCTTGGGGCACAGCAGAGCCTGTCAGCAACACTGACCTGGACAAAGGCACCTGCTTGCAGGGTGAATATGCAGGGCCAGCGTCTTTAAAGGACAGATGTGAAAGGACTCCCCACACTTCCTCCCAGAGCAGCCTCACAGTATCACCCTCATAAGCTCAGAAAACACATTACCTACATTTCATTAAAAACAAATCCTAGGAGAGGTTATTTTCCTTTCAAGAAACCAAGCAAGAAATAAGGTTATAGGCACTAAAATACCTATAGTGTCTATTAAATTCACTGAAGTTTTGATTAAACATCAGCTGTGCTTCAAAGTAGATGAAAAAAACTCACTCATGTACAAAGAGCCCTCCCCCCCTTTTGTCTTTTCCTCACTTCAGAATTTGATTTTTTTTCAGAATAGCATTTCAGATCTCTTTCAAACAGTGTGCCCCATGTAGTAGGTTTATAGCCATAAACCTGTCATACAGTGGAACACTTCTAGCCAGGCATCTCATTTTTATAGCCTCTTGAGAAGCAGCTGACTTCTCTATCGGTCGACATATTGGAAACCATACAAAACCTTACAGGAGGAAGCTTCTCATATTCTCAGCAGAATGAGCTAGTCTCATCACCTGTCTCTGTTATATACCTGATGACTCGCAATGCCACTGTCTTTCTACTTCACACCGAAGATGCACCAAACTCACAGTACTGATTTGGAAGCTTTATTACTGAATGTGGCTTTGTGTAAGTGACGCCCCAGCCTGCTGATAACTGTGTCCAAAGCACAGAGGTAGATGTCTTCCTCCCTTAAAGCATACCTCCAAGTCAGAATCTGAATAATAAAAGATAAAACCTACAGCTAAGACGCCCACGAACTATCAGTACAGGGGAGAAGCGCAAAGGCACAACTGAAACATCAAAGCAATTCAGTAAAGCCAGCCTAAGGATCCATATGCTCTCATTACTACCACCCCACGGAGACCAGCACCACTAGTGTTGAACACACAAGTGTCACAGCGTATTGGTTGCCATTACAAAAGCATCTGTTCCAGCATGGCAGCACATTTAGAAGCAAGCTATGCTTTGCGTTTCCAAGTTTCCCAAAGCCCACAGGGCTGCCAATGAAACAGTATAGCTCCAGAAACAAATCAATGTTTGGCTGTCCTCCCAAAGACGCTTCCTAGCTGCATTATCATTGACAAGGTAACCGATGCTGTCAGAGTCTGTCAGATGGTAAATTCGCACAGGTCTTTTGCCACCGATCTGCCAGTGGGGGATTCTCTCCGTAACAAGGAGAGCAGAGAAACTCTGGAATAAGCAGTTTCTTATTCTCTGGAAACTTTTATTCCAAAGTTTCTTACACCCCTCTGTCTTCCTAGCTTCTAAATGAAGGTCCATGAATCCTCTGGTACTGAAATAGGGGTATAAAACCGCAAATTTCTGTGTGGCTATTGCCAGCTAAATGGGAGCTGGCTCCTCTTATCTATAGTATGAAAGAAATCCTAATCTTTTATATTTCTATTCAGGAAAAAAAAAATAGCATCATGCAGCCTTATAGTTGTGAGGAAACTGAACTTTAATGGCTTCAGCACTTGACATTACTTATAGTTAGAAACATCCATTTTTATCTATCACCTGAGGAAGATTTCTCCAATTCCAGCCAGTGATGTTGAGAATTTGCTACCTTTAAAACAAAGTTTCCTTCAAAGCCGAGCATGTTTGCTGCTGAAGTATTATGTAAAACTCCAATCTACTGTATAAGCTGACAATACCAGCTGCAAAGGTCTTCGAAAACACTGTTCACACAGCATGAAAATTCTGAACAAATGGAAAGCTTTACAGCAATACAATACGCATAACCGTCGCTTTCACAATTCCAGTTGACACTTAAATATTTAACAACAACAAGGGACATATGGGTTATTTATTTTCTTTTTTAGTTTAATTCTAGTTCTGAAAATAGTTTCTAACTTAGTTATTTTAAAACAGAAATGGCACCATTTTAGCACTGAACTTGTGGGCAATTCATCAGGTTGTGAATTCTAACCTGACACTTACAATACACCAAATGCTTTTTCAATGCTGCTGTTGCACCATCTGCTTTGATATTGCTTCAGAATTATACTTAAAAATACGTAGCTGGAAGCAAAACGAGGTTTATAGAATTTGAGTACAATCTATATCTTTCTGGGAGGGAGGATTAATCTTCAGTGCTTGAAAGCTTTTATGCTTTATAATTTTTGACAACATTTGAAAAAACAGAACACAACTGGCACTGCCACAAGGATGTAAAAGTTTGCTCTTTTCAAGCCCTAAAATAGTGGTGTTCTTGCTGAGTTCTTCTAAAGAATATTTTGTGTGGTGTCATCTTTCTCCTCAAAATCTAACCCACAAATATTGCTGGGTTTTGTTTTAATGATTCTTTCATGTGCCTGTAAGACCAAAATACTATGTAACTTTAAAATAACATGCTACAGTAAAACAGATTTGTGAAGGGTAAAGTCTGTGTTACTTTCTTACAGACTGTAAAGAGCAAAACAACTCGAAGTCTCAATTCTTTTGTGGACAGACATAGCATAAGTGAATGGAGAGGTTTCACATTGTTGCAGCTTCATGTCATAGTATAAATATTGCAGATTTTACAGTTTCAGTTGAAAATTTATGTGGAATAATCAAGTTGCAAAGTAGGGAGGCAGACAGTTTTATGAGACATACTGTAATTGTTCTGACCTATTCCTCCTACTGATGAAATAGGGGCAATAAAGTGAAAATCTTACTGTTTCTTTGTCCTTGGGTCTAAGTATGACCTAAATGTTGCAAATCTTACGACAAAAATGAAGCTGTTTCTGCATGTTAGTTGGCTCTATTGTTGGAAGTATTTATTCAGAAAACAGATTTAACTAGAACTGTTGAGTGGGAGGCTCTCCAACCTTCCTCTTGGGCATCTAGCACTGGCCTCTGTCAGAAACAGAATCAATCTGAGACTAGGTGGATCAGGAATTTAAGCAGCACGGTAAACCTCATTCTGATTTGTCATTATTCCAAGCAAAAAAAAACGCTCTCAATTTTATCTTTTTGAACTTTTTTTAGCTAGTGGAACATAAAGTAAAGATGAAAGGGGTAAGCTGTATTATTTATATTCGTGTCTTTAAAAAACATTAATAAAATACAAAAAAGGAAGAAAAACTGTGGAGATACCATCTATGCTAACACACTACCCTTCATTGTAGGTTTCTTACACTTTTTTCCTGGTAAATTTTAAATGTGCAAGATGAAGAATTTTATGACTTCTCAAGAGCATTTATTCCTTAGACCAGACCTGGAAAGTCCTTGATAGACTAACGGCAGAACTGTGTCTTGAAGCATTTCAACATTTCTACAGAGGGTGCTCTCCTGCTTTGAGTTTTCAAGAAGGATGGTCTCAATTCTCAGAAATCACAAGCACTTCTTCCAGTGTGAATCCATTTGGATTTTAGTGCAAGTGCAGTGAATTCACTTGAGCTTGTTAAGAGGAGCATGCAGCCCGATGGAGCATCAGATACCGCTCCACAAGTGGATGTACCATTGATTAGAAAACAGTGATTGTGTACATGGATCACTATTTTTCATTCTGCCCTTCATTCATTCAAATATTTTTTCCAACATGGTTTCATACTTCAGAAATTCTTTCTGAGTGCTAAGAGGGCAATAAGGAAAATTAATCCTTGCATTAATTTTCCCCTTATTTATCCACTTCAGTTAAAAAGTTCAGGACATCACCAGTTGTCCAGGGCTCACAAAGGCATATGTATATCCCCTCTGCCACCCACAGGTTGATACTGTTGTAGACGGACATAAGATCTAGTCTATATTCTTCAGGTTGATTATCCCATCAGATTCTCCTCTCTCAAATACAAGTTTCTTTGCACTTGTCCTCTAACTCTGCCACTTGCTGACACAATCCCAGCCTCTCTTCATTTCCCATCCATTGCACTTTGCCTCACACTCCTCCAGCCTTCTTTTACCCACCTCGGTAACATTTTTAAACAAACATCTTCGAATGGTTACCACTTTGTACTTCTCACTCCGTGGTGGCTCCCTCTCACAAGGCTCATGATTTGTTCTACAATTATCTCCTTAAAGTTCCCATTTGCTGAGGAAAAAAAGAAGAGCAAAACGTAGTAAGATTGCTGACACGGTAAGGCTTCTGCCTATCATGCTCTTGCAATTCCTTTTCCTATTAATCTGTTTCTTTTTCAGAGCTCTTCGCAAGAGGATTTTACTATGGTCCATAACTAGGGCTCTCAGATCAGGATAGCAATAGTGATAACACTGCTTCCAAAGCAGTTTATGCTCAACATACATTAAAAAGCAAGTTTCCCATCCATGCTTTTTATTGAAATGTGTGATGCTAATTCAACTGGAAGCACTCAAATCATCATTCAGAAACTAACGCTGCAGTGACTGAGGATTGCTCAGCTTGATGGATTAAAAACATTATATAAACTTCACACTGTCCCAGCTGTGTAGGTAAAAGTTATTCTCATTTTATGAGTAGGAAACTGATGTGCAAAAAGAAGATGTGGTTTACAAAAGTCCCACGCTAAGTCAGTCACAAAGTACGTCTAGGTCTGGAAATCATTTCTCTCCCTGATCACTGAATAGCATAGCCCGATCTCACAGAAACCTGTACACAGCAAGGGAAGACTCTTCTGAGTCTTCCCTTTTCTTAATGCTGAATATTTCCAGAGAATTGACAGTCTCAGTTGCAGTTGCACAGGATGACTCTGCCGACTCCAGAATGACCTCTGAGTATCCCCGAATTATACTTTTAGCTTTTTTTGTTTGTTTAAAACTTAAAGACTTTTTCTGTTAATACTGCAACATGCATGCAACTCATTGGTATATTCTGTCTTGCTCTTCGAGAAGATCCAGAGTAGCATACTTATGTTTTTGGCAACACATGTGAATCTATGCTAATTATTGCATTGATGAAAAAATTATCTGAATTGTCTTTGGCAATTTTGCTTTGGCAAAGCAGAAGTAAACTGCATAATATCCCCTGCATCTATACACAAAAAAAGACTAATCTGAAACATTCTATCACTAACTGAGGCTCTTTAGTGTATATCACAGTTTAAAAATAAAAACAAAATACAATTTTCTTCTTCTAGTGCAGACAAATGAATGGCACCCAACTAATTTTAAACAACATTCCGGCACACAAAGTTAGTGACATAATTAAGAAATGTATTCAAGCTATTACTAATTTAACATAGCTCATCAGTACTTCCATCAGAAAGCTGTTATGGCCAACAGTGTCACAACTGAATTTATGCATTGTAAATACAAATATATTTTATTCATAGAAAATTCTTGTGACTTCAATTATGCAGTAAGTATTTATTTGGAATTCATTATTTTTTGTTTGATAACCATCATTAATTCATGTTCAACTGATTAAGCCTGCTGTAAAGCTTTAGTGAACATTATACAAGATAAAATTTAACTCT
>NW_008824900.1:2664035-2673996 GCF_000699105.1 Pygoscelis adeliae | reverse complement strand
TGGAATCTGTGGACAATGACGTTACGGTGTTTCACATGACCACTGAATTTTATCTTATAATAGTATTGCTAAACATGGAAATATATCACAAGTCTTTCTATTAAAAACTGTAAATCTCCAGACAAGAAGAGAAATCTATTGATTTAGAAGAGCTTTAGCTACTTGCTACTTTTAAACTGCACAAAGTTATCACTCTTCTCACTACCCTTTTTTATCTCTGCATATGAGATTAAGATGTAGGGTGTTTCCTCTCCCTCCCCCCCGCTCTCATTTTGCAGGCGTGCAAATGCTTGCTTACCAAACAACCAAGCTCTCGGCACAAATGCTTCAGGTTAAAAAGGGTGGTATGTTTAAGTAGACACAGTAAATTTAATCTTCCTCCACTTTTTTTTTTTAAGCAAAGGCAGAGTGCTAAAATTTGTGTTAGAATATAAAGTAAGGTTCATATGTTCCTGAACTGACTTTTCTTTTTATATTGTTTTTGCTCCAGTTTCCTGGAGCTCACTAAGAAAACAGAGGCAAAAAGAACAAATTAAAACAGCAAGTATGTGACAGAGAAATAAAGACAACACTACTACTGTCTTCTATAGCTCCTGTTCCACAGAGAAATCTTCTTCAGTTATCCAAGGGAACAAAAGTTCAGAGTGATGCATAAAACCATTTTACTGAAGTCAACAAAAGCTGAAGACAGAAAGACTGAATTAGTCCAAACCAAAAATGCCTACTCATAAAACCAAACAGCTGTGTTGAGATAATTTCTGGTAAACAAAGGGAGCATGAAGCCAGAAATTAATGGACCAAAATAGCTATGCTGGAAATAAAGCCCAGTTAGTGAATAAAATAATGAAAGGAATTGCTCTTTCCATCTCACTTTCTTCCTTCAATATGCTGGTTTTGAGATCGTAATTCCACTTAAAAAAAGCATGGACTGAAAGGAGCAAGTGCACCATTACAGCTGTTGTGCTGCACACCTAGGACCCGTGAATTCACTTTTATTACTATTTGGCCATGGTTACCAAAAGCCGAAGACCAGTGACTCAAATGATATAGTCTATATGTGCTTCAGCGCATGTACTGAACAGTACACCCAACTGAGCTCATGTGGCCAGGCTCCTCAATCCCATCCCCCTTCACCTTACTTCTTTCTCTGGTACCTTTTTGGTTTTTGCCACTCATTTGAGGAAAAAGCCTAACTTTGCTGGCCAGTAGTGAATCTTTTTTTTTTGTGAGCCCTTCATCAAAACAGGCAGCTACAAATGACATTTTAATCCAACATTGTGCGTGTTTGCCAGGTCTAAACCCATTAGTGATCACTGCTGGATTACAAGAAAGTACTAGAATCGGAAGAATTTTCCTTGCTACTGTTTTCTGTTTCTATTGATTCTGTAAAATTACAGGGCTGTGTAAATGGCATTAATCCTTTTTCACATTCACCAAAATTACTTCAGCAGTTCCATCTTTTCAGCAGCAAGCATCAGACATCTGCTTCGCTATCACCTCAAAAGAAACCCTCTCTGCATCTTACCCTTCGTAGTTCATGTACACTTGTAGCCTACCTGGTTTTGGAACAAATTCCATAAAAGTCTATAGATCCATAGCACTGCCTTGGTCTGTGCACAAATTCAATGACTGTTCTCTTTCTGATATAAGATTCACGGTCTACAAAACCTATTCTCTATCCAAAAGCAAGTGCCACCAAGACATTCTTACTTTGCTTATGTTTTAGGCTCAAAAACTACAGGTGTAGTGAAGAGACTGTAAACACAACTTTCTTCCAGATTGTCACTTCCTTTGTACCAGAAGAGAGTCTTTTCTGCAGTGTCTGTTCTGCATGTTTTTAAGGTTACACTTTAAGAAGACAGACAGTTTGAATTGCGGTACTGACCCTGAACACTGCGCATTTGTATCTTGAGTCAGAGATAACGAAGTTAATCCTTTTTCCATTAGGCAGAGGACAGAAACAGAATGGTATAGACCTGTATTTATTCTTGGTGGGCATGGTTTGTATGAAAATAATTTATTAAGAAGTGTTACATCTATGAGCAAACTTAGTGGCATGATGCTATTAATATTATAGAGTCCTCATCAAATGACTATAACTTTGCTGCGATAGATGTTGTACCACTTTACACGGCCAGAACTGCTGCTGCTCCAAACTTACTTAAACGAGGAAAATTTGTCTTCCTTTATTTCACTTACTGCAACCTTTCTACAAGCCTTCTCAAATTTCTCATTTGCATAACCATCTACTTCCCATACACTGCCATTTTTACTTTTTACAAGTATCACAAAAGCATTTCATTTCCTCCCCTTCCAAAGCTCAATATTAACTCAGCCAGAACATATCCTTACATTATTTCTTTCCATAAAAACAAGAACCAACCACTGACTTCTGAGTTCACACAACTGTAGTAAAACTCATTTGTGAAGCCGGCTTTTGAAATTTCCAGCACCACAGACAGCTACACTTGCTCTAAGAATTTAATTTGAATTTGTCAAAACCATAGCATGGTCACTTTGCAATGAGCCTGTGAAATTAAACGTAGGACAACAGACAAAGTGAACTATTTAGAACCGTAATTTATGTATTTATATTTTAAAACAGATAATGTAACTCCACATTTACAGAGAAGGCTTTTATATGGTAAAGGAAATCCAGAATATCAAATACTACAGTATCGGTAATTGCTTTTGATGCTAAAATATATTATTCATAATAATTCATACCTAATTTAATTCAAATATTCATACTAAAATATCTTATTAATAAAATAAATATTGGTTATCAGTCAGCACTACCAAAAATCAAGATCAGAAATTTTAAAAGCACTTCATAAAGTAATCCTTCATGAAAGGAGAGATATTGCTGATTTCAATGAAAATCAACACAGTGGAATATACAGATTAAAAGACTGAAAGAATAGCTTCCTTGTCCTTTAGTGATGGCACTGGATTCCGAAATGATACTCAGCAGGTAGGAAGATCCTAAGTGGTTTAAAGAGCTCTCCTGTTACAATACCGCGCTTGAATACCAAATCACAGTTTCTTTAAACACATTACAGGTCGCTCCCATTAACTTTTTTTCTTGTTAGGTTGTGTTTTTTGGGGGGTTGTTTGGTTGTTTTTTTTTTAAGAAATCCAGCTGGAAATGTACTGTGATCATATCTCTCTGAAGTAAGCACTTCTTTTTAATAAGCCATCATTGCTCACTGGTAATAATTAATTTTTCTCATACTGCTAGACAGCCCATGCAGGCACTCACACACATTCTCTATTCTAAAATACCAGAGAGGACAGCATCCACAATTTTTACTCATTAAGACTTTACCTAAACTGAGGTAGCAATACAGTCACCCCAGGGAACTCTATTGCTTAGAAGACTGGTAATAGTACCAAGTTCTCTTCTACTGGCTTAAATCAGGTGCGTAAAAAAAGAGCTACTGTCATTTCCATTACTCTAAGTTAGTTTGCTCACCACTTCCTGCTGTATCCTTTTTAGCTAAGGAGAGAATTTCTTTTTGTTGAGAGCTGAAGCGAGCAGATGGACATAATATCAACTACAATAATACTGCTTTACATCTCTTTGACAATATAACAGCACTGGATATTAGTGTAATTTACTCCCACTTTAAGTCTCCTTTTCACTGACAGAACAGCATGAAGAGATCTTCATGTAAGTGAAAATAAGTCCCCTGTGAATTCTAGGACAAAATTATGACGTAGTGAATGCAAAACAGTGAACAAACCTTGGATGTGGATGGAAAATATACAATTAAAATATCATTCTGACTTGAGGGCTCTCAGAGTATTGCAAAATAAATAGGGAATATCTATTTAGTTCACACTTAGACAACAAATCATAATTTCTCTGCTCTCTAGAGATGATAGCAGTGAGGCACATGATTAATACATTATGGTATATTAATCACACATTATGGTGTGTCTGTATTCTGTTGCCTGTGTTGCACATGAACTGCCTGGGAGGATTTCAGTCTCTTGCAGTGGCTACTTAACACCTCTCCGGCAGTACTGACTTCCATGGGGATCATTCTCGGAACAACAACAACAAAATTAAATCCTGTATCTTATGAGAGGCGACACCAAATGGCATTACTAGATGTTGGGCACCACTAGGATACTTCGTGATGCAAAAGATCCCAGGCTATCAGAGACCTCACTGCTATGTTCACACAGTATAGAGTTACACAGATTTAGAAACAATGCTGCCGTCTATGCTGCTTCCAGACTTAAGCAGACAAATGTCCAAAAGTTGCTGCCTTCATGCCCTCCAGTTCTCACACTATTCAGGAGGCAGGGAGGAGGAGGGTACGCAAAGGAAGCCTCTCCCCTGCCCTGCAGAATCCATGCATGGAGAATGCAGTGTGCTCTGGAAATGATGCAGCTTGGGATGCAACGTCACCAGGGGCAGCCTGGAGACAGGGGATTTATTAAATTCCATTGCTAACAAGAATGTGTGTAGTACACACTCTCATGGGATATGATTTTGCAATCCTCACCTCACAGGCATACCAGCATATGTTTTGCTAACTACTCCAAGGAGTAGCTTTATACAAATGAAGTGAGGTACACAAGCGGAACACCTAATGCTTTTCCCACACAGAGTTTACTAAGCATAGGGAAGTAACTTGAGGTTTAAGACAGTCCTGCAAGGCTCCAGATATATCCATCTTATCCTCTAGAGCCTTTCCTTCTACTGCTGCTTAAAATTATGAGAAAGAATCCCCCTCTCTGATGTGACATCTGGTCTACCTTTTCAGGTAAGCCCTTGCCTACCTACTGAAAACACCTGGCTAAACCACAGTCCTTCATCTGTGTCACCCTCTCTGTCTCGTACCAATCTAATTTCAAAAGTGAGAGCAAAAAGAAGGCAAACCAGTATTCCCATTGTGATGAAAGTTTTAGGCTGATTAAGATGTATCCTAGGCAGTCATAATTAGATTTCACAACCAGACAGAATTCGTAAACTAGTTTTCCAATGTGTTCATCAACTAGTATTAACTAGTTTATCAATGTAAGATTTAGCAAATGGTTTAAAAGCATCATGGGAGTAGATCTAAATCACAGAGGGCAGAAAGGGAAACGTATGGGATGCTAAATCAAAAGAAAGGCAAACTATAGTACAAAGGGTAACAAGCAAACTCAGTTTTAAACAGCTTAATTTTGTTTCATCTCCTTCTACAATTTTCTCCTAATTCTTCACCTGTCCATCCCACCTACTAAAAAAAGGGTTATAGAAAAATATAGTTGTTCCCACCAATAAATACCTTTTGCATACATAAAGGGGCCGACTGAAGAACTTTAATTTGTCCATTCGCCATCTGTCTTACCTAGTATTTCTACCTCAGTCTGTATTTTACAGGAGCATAACATTTTTAATGTAGCAGAGTTTCAATCCACTAAAACTTAACAATTTCAAATGCTGCTTTTTCAGTTTTAGGCATATGCATCATTAAGTCAGCACAAAAATTCTTTGCATTTCATTTTTAACAGGATACTCAAACTATTCACAGTGAAACGTCCTTAATTATGAGAATGAATCCTTGCTGTCATCACTGCACTTTAAAAATGTGACATCTAATTTTACTTAATTCTTTCCCATATTCTGTAGCAAAAAGGTTGCAGAATGTGAGCAATTATGGGCTAAGAAAGTGTGGTAAGGCAGTGGTAGTACAATGGGTAATCAAAGAAAGCTATTTAAATTGCAGGGGACTGAGTGTCTCCATGTCTAAGACAAATATTCTACCGTTCAAACGATCAACCAGTTTAGCTTTCTGCATGTGTTCTACCATGTGTTTTATTAATAAGTCCTCAAAAACCTCATACAGTATTTGCAGGATTTATCTCAACCTCTTTCTTGGTGCTTTTTCCCCACAATTGGAAGGCCACTCAGTTCGAGTTTCTCATGGCTGATTTCATTCTCCACTAATGTTCAGTAGCTATTGTTTTATTGCCATGTATTTACGAGAAACAGGCAATTTTTTTAAGGTGCCAAGAGCTTCAAGCTTTGTTTGTTTATAGCTCCTCTGTGCACTACTACATGTCTCTTGGATTCAACTGCCAATGTAAGGGATTAAGGGGCTAAGTGAGTTTGACTGGTGCAGGAATCTTTCAAATATGTTCCTCTAGCTCAACTCTTTCACTGGCAGTTTTTATTTAACGATAACTGCCAAAAAAAATCCCTTGGTGCAGCAGGAGTGACATAACAATCACACATTTCAGGCACAATTCAATATCTATTCACACCTCTGAAAAAAATAAAATAAAATAAAATAAAAAAGTTGACAAAATTATGAAGCTCTTTGGCCTGTTGGCTTGCTTTTGTTGGGGTTTTTGTTTAGTTTTAGTCAACTAATCTTCAGATTGTTAGAGAGGGTTGGAGCAAGTGTTTGCTGACCTGCAGCCTGCCTACAGGGCAATAATTATTCAATTAAGCTCATATAAGTGAAAATAAATTTTTAAAGCTATCCTAGAGAAATCTTGCATCAACATTCTTCAGTTACTGCTTTATTTGTTTCAGACTACCTGAAACCTTTCCTTGGCTCCTGTTCTCCGTATATCAGTGATGCCTCTGGTGTTCCATCACTAGAAATGGAAATTGTTCCTTACGTGAATTACAGACAGCTTTACATTCATCTTTCTAGGAAGGGCTGAATTTTCATTGCTGATGAAAAGAGCTATTTAGTAATACCAGCAACTAAATTCAGGGCCAGCCCCAAAAGCATCTCTGCTGATGCAACTCATTTCTGACCAGTCCTGCTATTTTGCTCCTAGTTTCCTGGGCACAGAGATTAAAGTTGTAATAAAAACTATAATGTTTTTTCTTTATGCACAAATGGAGATGGGTCCCTCTTGCTCTCGCTTGCTTCTTAACTCGTGGTCTTCAAAGTGAAGTACAATTGTGTTCATTTAAACCTATGCAAGTATGTTTTTCAAACAATTAAAAAGATATTGCCCACATGTTGCTTTTCAATAGCAAGATGAAGATAACAGTATTGATACTCATTCTGATACGCATCCTTTTCTGGGTTTGTTCATGAGATTTAATTATTTCAACTAGGAACTGCGTTTGTTTTTTTATTTTTTGTGGGTTTTGTTGTGGTTTTTTTTTTAAATTATGAACACTCCTACATCAAGATTTTTTTTTTTGTTTTAAAGACACACACACACACAAATAAATTGTTATTTGGTAAAAGATGCTGGTAGATCACAGTGTAATTGTGAGAGAGTGGGAAGCAGGAATAAAAGAATCACCAAAACGAGAATCGTTTTGATCACTGTTGAATGCCGATACAAATACTCCTAATAAAGTTTGTGGATGACACAGTGACAAAAGCCATACGGAAAGACTTTTTCTCTCAAGAAAGTTGCATTAAAACAAATACAGAGCAGAATTACAGACCGAGTAGCACGGAATACAGGTCCTACCAAGAGAACGATAGATTGAAGCCAAAAAAGCAGCAATTCTGACAAGGAAGTAGAGAATAAGTGGAAAAGTAATTCATACACTCTGTCATGACGCTAGTTACAAACAAAAATAAACCCTAATTCAATATCTGACAAAGAAAGAAGAGTAAAGAGTAAGAACAAGACAATGTTACAGTCCATATGACTATACAGCATCTAGTAATCACAGTTTTAAAGAGAGCTCAGAAATTAGAGGGAAAGTGCAAATATATCACAAATACAATTTCAAGGTTAAAAAAATGTGTCTTATTATTGGTAGACAAAGACTTGATATCTTTAGCCTATCTAAAAGGAGTCTCTACTGTTGTGTGATTCTACCATCTAAGCAGCTTCATGGAGAGAAAATAGAGAGCAACAATAGCAAGACAGAATAACTCAGCTGTGAGGCAAACATTCTTCACAGTGAGGGTGACTAACCACTGGAAAAACCTATAACGGCAAATCACAGATTTCTGATTTCTTGACATTCCAGGCTTTTCTGAAATATATATTTATTAAACAGTGTTCTCCCTACAGTTACACTAGAATGACATTTGTGACATGCAGAGGATAGTCATGACCTATGTCATACCACACAAACTGACTGATAGAATGACTCTTTGTATATTTAAAACTTGTCAGAGTGAACGTCCCATATGTTTTACCTCTGTAACACGTGGAAACAACCATAACTTAGTAAATTATGTATCTACATCTCTTCCTTACTTTTGTCTAAAAAAATATATATATTCCTCACTCAGAATCATTCCCTCTTGGCATGAGGGAAGTTTGATAGCTCTTGGCGTGAAAGAACATGAGATTAACACATGTGGGCTCAGTGTTCCTCATTTGAGAATACTGGCTTCATTTGTATGGAATACAAATATGTCACATTTCCTCAATATCTGAAACAGAACATTTATATTTATGAGGATATAAACTCATTTTCTCAAGTCTCCGATATTTGTTGAAAATTAATCATCCCCTTGCGAAACACATTCACTAGAATATTCATAGGAAGCAAACATAATGAATAATCACATTCAACTTTCATAATCAAAAGTTCCCAAAGCAATTTACAGTAGATAAGCATCACTATCCCCATTTATGGACAAGGAAACTGAGGCATAATATTAACTTGCCCAACATCAAATAGCAGAAATGTGTTACACCTTAGATATTTGGCAAACCCCTGGAATTCCTGTTCCTGTAATGCATAGATAGTCAAAGCAAAAAAAAAAAGTCTTACTTTCAATCAATATTAATATGTTGCTGTGATCTTCAGCAAGATTTCCCTGAAGTGACTGATATTTCTCCACAGTGTTCAGAATGTCTACGTTCTTCAAGGTCTACTCATTTTTACTTGAGTTTCCTGAATTATTATACTAAAAATCTGTGAAAACCTAAAATGGGTTTCCTGACTTCATTTGTAGCAATACCAAGAAGTCAGAAATACTATGTGGAGCCTCTCTCCAACATTTTTTACCTTCACTCTGGTCTAAAGCTTTTCTTGTGTCTACAGTAAGGTTTAATAAGGACACAAGGTCACCGTAACCAAAGTTTGCTTAATTTTTAAGCTATCGTTTAAAAAAAAAAAAGAAGGGAAAAACCCCTCATTTTAAAATTTAACTTTACAAATTCATAAGATACCATTCTTCTACTAACCATTATCCTTTTTATCGAGCCTAAAGGATCCAACCTTTAGCTCTACATGGAAAAAAAGATTTTTTTCATCATTTTTCACTGGGGGGGGAAATCAGAGTTGCTTCTTAAGAAAAATGAGAACACTGAAATTGTAAAACATCGCACTGGCATTTCCTCTCCATTTATGTACCTCTACTTTGATGATGAAATCAGTTCACAGCCCTACTTAACTAGCATAACTCTGTGCGTGTGTGTGTGTGTATATATATTCTCACTTCTTACTGCTGAGTTTAATAGTTTCTTTTAAAATTATATATGCCAATGTAAATAAGTTAACAAAAAAAATTATATTCACAAAATATTTATTAAATTTACTTCCCCACATAAAGAGTGAAAAGCAAAATCTCCATGCTTTGTTCAGTGATTTTAATGTGAAACTGCTGGTGAAGTCGTCAACATATTGTCAGCATAATACATTAAGCCAGCATGTGTGGGTGTCAAATAATTGTAGACAATTTAGTGACTGAATTCCTTTAGGGTTTTAAAGTCCTACTATATTTTTGCTTGGATACCTTTTTTCTGGGTCATTAAGACACAGTTGTCAAAAGAATAGATGAAACAAGCTTTTAATGTTTTATTGCTGAATAAGAGTTTGAAGGAATTACTCTACCTCAGTATCCAGGGTTTACAGCTGTAAACCTGTATTTTATCTCGTACACACACACACACACCCCGAAGCAGTCTGCTAAGGGCAAAATTCATTTTAGAGAAAACAACGCAGAGTTTTCTGGATTTTGATCACAAGTCTTACATTACTGTATTATCTGACATGATCCCCTTCATTAATGCATAC
>NW_008824900.1:2650062-2664017 GCF_000699105.1 Pygoscelis adeliae | reverse complement strand
ACTGCTCATTGCCTAAGCTGACTGACAAGCAATCCTTAGGAAGCTAGTCTAACTACACACACAGAGCAACTCATATTGTGGTATTACTCCTACTTACGCTGCTCTGAAGCCAAATCTGCTCCGCATACACAAAGTATGGAGAAACATGATTGGCAAGGGATGCGAAGGGCAATAAAGAAGGACTTCTATAGGTACAGTAGCAGCAAAAGGAAAACTAAGGAAAATATGGGCCCACTGCTCAATGAGGTGAAGGATGCAGTGGTAAGGGATACAGGAAGGACTCGATGAGAATTAATGCCTCAATCTTAAATGGCAAGGTCTGTTCACAGGCCTCTTGGGTGGCAGACTCTGGGGAAGTGAAGTGCTACCCATAATAGAGGAAGACTGACTTACATTTAAGCAAACTGGATACACACAAGTCCAAGCAATGAGATGGGACACATCTGAGGCCTCAGGTACAAAAAGACATTGTCGAACCAGACTAAGTCCAGTGGAGAGCTACCAACGTAGCCAGGGGCTGCTGCACACGACGTACAAGGAGAGGCTGAGAGTTGTTTTTTTCAACCTGGAGAAGACAGACAAGGTTCAGGGGGAAGGCAACAGGAGGGGGATCTACCTCTTTCTAGAACTGCCTACTGGGAGGTGTAGAGATGACAAGAGCCAGGCTGAAGTGAGTGGTAAAGGAGAATCTCTACCCTTGGAGATAATTCCAAACTCAAGTGTGCAAGGCCATGAGAAACCTGATCCAACTTACAAACAACACAATTATAATCTGGTGATTGTTATCATCAACACAATTATAATTTCAATATCAACATATAGCATCATATAACATAACATCAACACAATTATAATCTGGTGGTTCTTATCATCAACATGATTATAATTTCAACATCAACATAATTATAATTGGTTGACTGTAGTCAAGTTTTTTTCTCCATATGACTATTCCTATTAATATTTTGGAAGAAAGAATCTTTAGTACCCTTCCTACTTTGCATAAAATTTAAAGGTTGCAGGTCATAATCTAACTCTGCCATTCATTTAAGCCTATTCCCTGAACTCCTTACCTTTAAGGACACATATCCATGTTCAAGCTATACTGACCTTATTTGGTTGAGGAAAAATGAGGGGGGAGATTGGGAAGGCAGGGAAAATGGCAATGAAAGACTTCCAGAAAAATCAAATAATGAAAATGAATGCAATTTCAAAATGTGTCATACTAACCAAACTGCCATAAAACTTCCCATTCTGTAATATTCTGCACATCAGAGTAAGTATCCACAAACCTGGGGAAAAATCTCAGGGGCTTAAGCCAGCGCAGATGAAGTGGAAATACAGAAACACCTCAATGGAGGAAACAGTCTGCAAGGCTGACTGAGGAGGGAGAAGTCAGCCTACTGTGAATTTACTGTGTGATTGTGAGGCAAATAAAAGGTTAGGAGAATCTTGGGCAGTTTAGAAAGGAAAAGTAAGCCAAGGTGCTGAGAACAACTTCTCTATTCTTCTGGGAGTTATGCATCAATTTTTGACAGTTCAGTACAGAGAGACAGGTGCATTTGACAGAGGTATTTTTTCTGCAAGACTGAATGAAGAAAATTCCAGACAATTGCAATAAAATGCTTATTTCATCCCATAAAAATGAACAGAAGACTTTGTTGAAACCCTAACAACACACAGATGAAAGATAGCACTAAAGCATGCAAACAGCAGAAAGAGGAAAAAGGATGAAATGCTATTCATGCTTTCATCTGATGTTGCACTGAAGCAAAACGTGATCAATTTATACAAACCCTTCCTTGCCCCTTACTTCATTTACTCTATGGGGTTGTTACACTTTTGTTACTACTATGTGCTCCAGTATGGGTGCAGGGGGACAGGACATGGACATCACCTCATTGAGTCACAGAATTGTGCTTGCCTTGGGTTTTTTTCCACAAATTACATGGAACTAGCTAAGGCTCTAAATCCAGCTAGTTGGCTGATCACTTCATGATAGAATCAGCCCATAGGCTTTCATAAACTGCACGTAGAGCTTAATGCCTCGCTTTTTTTTTTTTTTTTTTTTTTGGCCATTCCTCACTTTTTCCTTCCAGAAGGACTTTTCAGTCCAGAAAATGGACTCCAGAGTTTTTCCATCCTGCAAATATCAGTGAACAGTGAGGAGCAACAGGATATAGAAGAAAGTCTATCAGAGTACACCTGACATCATTTGAGGAGGTAGCTACTATAGTATACAAAAAGCACCAAGAATGACCATAGACCGTCAATTCTAATGTGTTCTGCTGAGCATGCAAAGCAAGAAGGGCTGGGGTTTTAATTAAGAATATTTGGTTTGAATAATATGCAGAACCAACCTGATTGTGGGATTAATTAGACTGCAGAACAAATACTCTCCAAAAGGAAGAGGTGGAATTTCCATTGCCTGAAACATTATGACAAGACAGAATGAAATTAGGGAGAGTCCACAGCAGAATAACCACCTCGTGACTTGGTAAAGTGGTATAGTAGACATTGAGTAGGTATATTTCAACCTTAAGTTGTCAAAAAATCAAATTTGCATATCAAAAGAAAAGGACTGCTTGGTCCTATAGCCAGAGTTTGGGCAAGAGAATACACAATTTCTGTAACATGAAAAGGAAAAGCAACGGTAACAAGATACTGGAGCTGAAGATGCATCACTGGACAAGAGCATGGTTTCTTGCTAAATTTCTAATGCATTGGAGCAACTCACAAAAGCAGCGTATAACGCCTTCCAACTTGCTGCCAGGTGGAGGTGGGAATCTTCACCCACTTCCCTCTAGCAAAAAGCCTAATTAGCCTATACCTTTTTATCAGGTGCAAATACATTCCCTGTCTTGAAAAATGGTGGCAAAAGGTATCTACTTCTGTACACGGTGTTGATAAGCTGGCATTGAGCCTGGTCTCTTTCTGTGAATTTCTGAATAAAGGGGGAAAAAAAAGTACCACTGATTTCTTCTGCTATACTTCCCAAAAACCAATCTGCTGGGTTTTCTGTCTAAATAAAACCCACCCTTGTTTAACCTGCAGCCTATTTCCTTGCATCTTTTTATTAAATATCAGTTGCTTTCTCTTTGCCATTTTAAGCCTTGAAATCCACCTCTGCAATGCAGCACCTTCTTTACTTAACACAATGATCATATTCAGCTCCTCTGCAGCTGAATCCCTTAAAACCCCACCATCTATCAAGTAAAACCCAAACTTCTTATCCTGTTTGTCATGAAAAAACTTTCTTCTACATTTTCAAATATTTTATGTTCAATGCAGCCCAACTGTTTCAAGAAGCCTATAAACTAAGCAGCTTATAAATATTGTGCAATTTTGAAGATGCACGCCTTATTCAAAGAAACCCTTGCAAATCTTATCATTGCTTACCACTTATATGCTTACTACAGTCATGCTTTAAGATTTGAAGCAAGTCAGATCATACTGAAACACAACAGATGCAGAAAGAATATTCTTCTCACCTTTTTTCTTAAACAGACCTCAGTGCAATTCTCCTGCTCCTAATCAAACCTCGATTATGACCCAAGCTTCTTTCAAGCTTCTAATTATTTTGCCGTCTAACTAATAGTGTCCTACAAATTCAAAGAGATATCACACATGATATCTGCTGCCCCTTCTATCAAAGAAAAGGGTCATCAAATTTTCTGTAGAGAGGGGAAAAGGAAGTACTTGGAACAGCTTTCTATAAACTTGTTTTTGCTACCAGAGAAATCTATTTTTACTGGATAAGAATTTCAGTAACTAACCCAAAATATATGTGCTTTACAAACCATGACTCAGATTAGAGGGATTTGTAAAAACCAGCATAGTTATCACACTGATGCACTCAGTAAATGCAAGCCTCCTATATATGTGTACAGTATTGTGGAAGAGAGGAATTGCTAAACAAATTACTGCATTTCACTACCCAGCAGGGTAATAACCATAGCAACATCTCATAGAAGAGGAGGAAGGTTGAGAAATTGTAGCTCTGGGATTAGATATTTGTAGACTCCATTTTGAAGAGAAAAATCTTTATTTAATTAAATGTTTATTTAATTTTGGAGGAAAAAAAAGTCTTGTGTGTCTACGATAGATTAGAAAATTTATATAGAAAGGTATATAACCTTGCTGAAATTATACAATGCTATTGCCATGTTTTACAGCATTTTACTAAAAAAGAATAAAAATGAGGTACATCTACACAGCGAGTAGCTGTGTAGATATTACGCATATAAAAGGATGAAGTGAATATATAAAGGTTAGACAATTCAGTTTTCAATATGCATCTCCTTCTGGGACTCATCATCACATAACATATGCATTTACTAATATAGTTATGAGTATAGTCTAGCTCATCTTGTATTTCTTGGCTTAGAAGTCAGCTATGCCCTTTAAAGTTCATTCAATAAGCTGCTGGCCAATTTAAAAGGTAAGTTCAGAATCACATGGACAGACTGCAAAAGTTTAGGAGTTGAGGTTTGTCTGGGTTTTAGAAATACCTGTAAGTCTGCATAGCTACTTGAAATTCTTCAGCTTTTTGACTGAGAAACCTTCCTGAATATTTCATTCCAAAGGCTTTCTGAGATACGCCAGTCCTTCCAATTCCAGTTTAACTTACGAAGGCAAAGATGTGACAAAGCTGAATAAACTGTATTTGAATCATGATGCCCAGAACCACAGAAAGTTGGAAGGGATCTCCAGACGTCTCTAGCCCACATCCTCATGCAAACCAAGTGCAGTTAAAGCAGCTTGTCAAGGGCTGCGTCCTGTCAAGTCTTGAACACTTCCAGGAATGGACATTCTCTCTAGAGACAGATTAAAGAGCTCTTTCAGAAAAGCAGAAACACCTAACAAAGGCTCGTTCAACCAGAAAGTATTGTAACGATCTAATTCAACTAATTTTCAAAGTATGGGATAATGATCCAGCAAAACAACACTTCTTCAGACTCCTTACAACATTCAGTCAAAACATCAGCATTTTAGTTTGCATCAGGAGTTCACTTTTGAAGCAAGTCTCCCAATTGCCCATACATTCTCTTCTCACATAGCAGAGCAGTTTTGGACTTCAAGGACTATACTTCATCCAGGTGAGATTCCAGTAAAAGACATCCTCCATGACAGTACTCAGTGTAGTTCACCTGCTCATAGGCATGAAGTCCATGGTACCAGACTAAAACTAGCCTGAAATAAAAACCCAGAAATAAATATTGTGTGGATTTCAGGTCCTCAATACCAATTACTTTGCCCTGGAGATTTGCTCATCTTGGTCCTTGCTACTGCCTGACCTCCCTTCTTTGTCTGGCCTCACCAGAATAATGTGTCTGAATTGTTATGGTGGTTGGTAATTTGTGAAGCTTTGGAGATGTAGTTTATGTTGCTGCTTAAAAACAATTAATATGTGTGACTTCAACATCCTAAAATGTTGCAAGTTACTTTCTACTCATTTTAAGAATTATTTTTTTTAATATAATTATTTTTGATTTGGTTTTCTTTTAAAATGTGCAGTTGGGGCCAATTTCACAGTGTTATTAAGCGTATCCAAGCTAAAGGAGATGGCACTACAGTATTTTTGGCATTCACATTTTTAGCGTATAGTATGTGCAAAGTTGCTTGTCCTTTGAAACTCAAATAAGTTACTGTCAATAGAGGGATTCAGTGCAGTGTGCCGAGTACATTGCAAGTCTTTCTTAATGCATCTTGATGAACCTATCCTTGCCACAAACAAATATAAGAAATAAAGTTCTTATTGTGAATGCTATATGTATGTTTCAAAGCACTAAAATCTATACTCAAACTATGTTATATAAAGCACAAAGTGATGTGGCAGCAGCAGACAAAAGTATCAGCGCATTTACCAAAAGGTGTTATTAACTTATTATTTGACACAGATGGTTTCTTAATATTTTATGCTTAGAAAGCTACTCTGGATGGTGCATTTCCATTACAGCTGATCTTCCCAGTTATGCTCAGTGATCATTTTCAGATGCTTATAATCTTGTTCACTATGAAAGGTATAGTAGGCATCTAAAATATGCATTAAATCCATTTTTGCCATGTTTTTTGATGCACATAGCACTTTAGTACAAAACAGAAAATTTATTGATCTTAAGATTATACAGTACACTGTGCACAGAAAAACATTACATGCTAGATATTGTGGAATTAAAATAAAAGATTTTTTCAATTTTTTTCAATTTTTTAGTGCAGAGAAGATAAGGGGAAAAAATTGCACACCATTTCCCCCTCTCCCTCTCCCTATGTGAAGCAATAAAATCTATTAAGTACCTGGCATAGCTAGCAAATTAACTGAGTTTGCTAATTGTATTTACTATATGCAAATGATTCAGAAAAGAATGTCTGACTTAGTCCTTTCTGGAATTCTCCATCATTGAAATAACTAGATACTCCTTTGCAGATGCAGGCAAGAAATAAAAGAAGGAAGAATAAATAGACAATCTCTACCAGAGACCTTTTTGAATTATATTTCATGTGACAAATACATTTAATATGTAGTTCACATAAAGCACTGAAAAAAACCCATACTCCTATGACATAAATCTTCAGCATTTACAGGCAACATCTACTGCGTTCTCCTAAAACTGAAAAACTACAAGCAATGGTCGAAATTGGTGTGTTCTCAGCAGCCTTTCAGTAGTAATTTTGCCAACTCATTTACCCATCTAATTTAACATTGTCTTACAAAAACCTCAATGGGAAAGGAGAATGGAATTGTTCCGAGACAAAAAAATTTAAATTATGCGCTTATAAATGGAAAATCATTGCATATAACCTTTTGTTAGCAAGATCCTGAAATGAAAGGCTTCTTAAAGTGAAAACATCAGTCCTGCTTTTTGTATCCAGACTTTTCAGAAAAAGTTTCTCTGTAACATATGATATTAGCTTCTACTAGATAATCTGATGTTGGGTCATAGGTAGCAGTAATCAACACAAAAATACCTTAAAAAAAAAAAAACAACACCTTAAAACAGATGTAGATCAGTATTATAATTATCAGTCACACTCACTCATTATTTTTTTTTCATAGAAGTGGATATCATTCTAATATTTTCCCTTCATCCTTCTTTTGTGGACAGTTTCCTCTATGAT
This sequence comes from Pygoscelis adeliae, assembly GCF_000699105.1. NCBI lineage: Eukaryota > Metazoa > Chordata > Aves > Sphenisciformes > Spheniscidae > Pygoscelis > Pygoscelis adeliae. The sequence continues at coordinate 2,656,901 of NW_008824900.1, read as the reverse complement.
ATAAAGCCATCTCAGTAGTGTCCTCAGAAGACTCATGTTCCACAGCCAAAGAGGGAAAACACACCCAAATGAAACATTAAAAGCTGCTGAGAAGGAAAAAAAGAAATAATCTCCCAAGAGAAACACAATATAAAATTTCTATATATTTTTAGTTTGATGACACAAACAGATCACAGTACTTAACCTCTAATTGCCTAAGTTTGCCTGTAGGGTTCATCCCTCCCGAACCCTTTTCCATTTCTTCAGAAATCACTTAGCTCACGTTTCCCTGAAGCCCAAAGAAAAGAATAGCACAAGTGCATACACAAAGTATAAAACCCAATAGCACACAGACACAACTAGCAAGGGACATAAGAGTTAACTGAAATAGTTCTTAAAGTGTGTATAAGAGGGTGCAAACACACCCAGAGGGGGGGGGGGGGGGGGAAGCTACTGATCTGCTACTGTATGGAGAAGAAAAGCAAGAAAGAGGAAAATGGGGAAGGCCAAAAAGTTTAACCTCTTTTTTGCTTCAGTCTGCACTAGTGACATAATTGCAAGCCGGTTGCCAGTACAGTTAATAACAATGAATCAGGGCAAAATAGAATCTCTCTAAAATATAGATAGAACAATCTAGGACTATTTAGGTAAGTTAAATATTTTCAAAACAGCTAGGGCAGATTTAGTTAGAGATCTGACTTAGGCAGTGTCAAAATTAATTATCATTTATAACTCATGACAACGGTGAAGTATTTGACAGACAGAAAAGGGAAAACATTGTGCCTATCTGCATTTTAAAAACAGAAGGAGAAAATAAGGGTCAGACAGTTATAGAGAAGTCTCTTTACTTTCCTGGAAAAATACTGAGACAAATAATCAAACTAGTTGTAAACTTCTAGATGATGAGAAACAGAACAGATCTGGCAAAAAGCAGTCACCAGAAATACCTTGCTATAGAAAGAAGTTAAATGTAACAGGTATATGAAAAACAGAAAAAAAGAGAAAGGAAAAAAAAAAAACCAGGATAGATGGTTAACATCCTGATAGTTGTAAGCTTCTTGACACATTCTTATGGGCAAGCCTGAAACAAAAAACAAACAAACAAACAAAAAAAAGAAAAACAAACCAAACAGCAACAGCCACCAAATAAAAAGCCCTGTGAACTAGATTAATCTAATACTGATACAGTTCTAATACAGGATGGAGAACATTTTTCCACACTTGTTAGGTGTCCACCATTAGACTGGGAGCATCAAGTCAGGTTCCTTCACTGTCTGCACTCGTTCTCATACTATTTGATGTTTTCAGTAACAGGATTATAGAGAGTATTTTCTGGTGAAGAAGATACAGGAGTGCAGCAAGTTCTACAAGAACACAAAAGCAGTCAGAACAAAACAAACTCCCCCCAACACTTCCCCCGAAAAGTATGACTAATTGGAGAAGTAATCTAGAAAAGTGAAGGCAATTCAAAAGGAACAAAGAAATTTAGAGGAACAAAGAAAATATAGTGACTAGTCAGCTAAGTAGGAATCCTGAAGACTTGATCAGAAGGTTATAGCAGATCATAAGTTGTTTATGACTCAGTAAATGTCATGCCCTTACAAGAAAGGGAACAATTTCCCGGGAGGCATGAAAGTATGCTATGTGCCAGAAATAACAGTTCATCTAGATATCACCTGAAATATTGCACCTGTTTTGATCAGTGCTGTTCAAGAAAAAGTTGAAGAATTTGCAAAAATAATAAAAAAAAATCAAGACAAAAAAATTATCAAAGGTCTTAAATTTGTCCTACAAGAAGAGCTTAAATAAACTGTTGATGCTTAGCCTACAGAAAAAGCAGAGACCAAGAAGAGATTTGATAATAGTCTTAATGTACTAAAAAGAAGGAAAGAATCTGTTCACTGTTTTTACTTGGGATACCACAAGAATTAATGAGCTTAACTTACAGCTAAGATTTAGGTTAGATATTAATAAAATCTTTCTAATTGTAAGAACACTTACGCTCAGGATAGATTTCCCTGAGGATGCTACAAAGACTTCATAACTGGAGATCTTTGAAAGCAGTTATGTACTCATCTGTCAGAGATGAAAAAAGTACAGTTGACCCTGCTTTGAAGCAGGATGACAGACAAGATGACTAAGATCTCTACCTGCTCTTCTTCCTCTAAAGCAGAAAACTGATTTCCTAGAGTAGGATCTCAAATGGACTGACTCCCAGTCTGGGAGGCGAGTTTAATTTGATGCATAAATTTCACTTACCTACAGTGAAGGAAATAAGAAACCTTAGCACTCCAATTTTTACTGCGGGAAAGACAAGACGTCCAGCAAGTTTAAAACAAATGGAATAATATCATTTCCTAGTGGTCAGTTAAAGGTATTAAATAAGTGGTCTTCCTACTTTGCCTAAGCTGCTTGCACACTTGTAGTTGCATAATGGTTGGTGTAGTCTCTACCCTCACATTTTTAAAAGCCCATTGTTGTCAAAAAATTGAATTTCAGAGAGAGAGGGAATTTTTTATTTCTTGTAATATTTTCACATGACCTTTCCTCTCTATAGCATCTATCTGGCTACCAAACACATCACACATACAGCACAATCCCAAATGGGAATTTATGAAGCTGCTGCTTTTTCTTTCCAAGGGATAAAATTTGTGCTGAGAGTAAAGTGTTTAGCATCACCTTAACTGTGCAGATTTTTTTTTCTTTTTTTTAATCAACTTCATGTATATTTCCAAGCTGTATTTTGTTAGGAAGTTGGGAATAGTGAAGGCAAAAAAAAAAAAAAATCCAAAAAAGAAATAAGCAAGCAACAAAAAATAGGCAAAGATTCTATCAAAAATTATTGAAGAAGGTTTGAAACATTCCTTACCCATATTCAGGTTATAAATTCACTGGACCACCTTTAGAAATTTCTCCTGGCTGAGCAGTATATCCTCTTGTTATAACAATCTTCATTCTGATCTACATTAGCCCAGAAGATTTCAACCGCCTCTGTGGTCCTTGGGTTGAAATTCAGTAAAAAGATATCTAGAGTACCAGCCATTGATTGACAACAAATGTATTACAGCTGGGTAAGTATCCAGACATAACGTCCAATGGCATACATCATCTAAACCAACTGTTTTTAAACTCTGTTTCCTTTAGGAGAAATTATAATAATTGGGGGCATACAAAGCTGCACCTAGTCTTCTAACTGAAGATGAGAAATCAGCCTATATAAAAATCTAACCTAAGTCTTCGTAAGACAGGGATGAAACTTAAACTGAATATTCTTTTGATGCTAGAAAAAGCTCTGACACCACAGAAAATCTATTTTGACAACTGTAGGAGTTAAACTCTAATTTCAGATGCGTGGCTGTCAAAGAAAAAAAAAAGACCTGTTTCTATGCCTACAGAGATTAGAATCTGGCAGATGATCTAAAAACTCAGCTAAATATTCTTTTTATAGAGTCACCTCCTGGTCCCCTTATTCACATAAGAAGTCTTGCAGCATTCAAGAACAATAAGGGGGATTTGGCTCATCTTGCTTTTCTGTCCAATAACATGCTGTAAGATAAAATCAATACAGACAACTACATATTAAACTGAAGGTCACTCATATGGCAGGTAACTACCTACTACAACATCTCCTGTTTATACACACCTCGGCTGTTAAGAATGACTGCTTTTGCAACTATTGGCAATTTTTGAGTGTCATTGTCTTGAGGTATGGCAACAAGTAGTGGAACAGCCGCTATGATAGAACTTGCTCTTTGCACAGAAGAGTTTTGCATCCTCAAACACCACCATACGCAATTTCTTGTGCCCTATGCTGTTATAACGCTTTGATGAGCAAGTTTTCCATCATCAGACTCTTGCTACGGGTCAAAAAACCCTTTCCATGATACACAGAAATATGAGGCACAAATCTTGAATAGAGGAAGGAATGATTTCTCATGGTTATACAGGCTGTAATCTCAGCACAATGGCTACACAAAACTGCTGGCTGAAAATGTATTTATTTCCAAACATATTAGACACCTAAGTTTTTACTTCAGAAAACTTCAGCCTGAAGTTTGGAAGTTTCAGAAAGATGAATTCATTTCCAGAAGTGCTAGGCGTTTCCAGGCTTAACTGAAGCTCAGATAATGATTCTGCTCAAAAACTGTAAGCTAATTAATCCAATAAAGAAAAAAACTTCATTATGAATAATCCAAATTTATTTGAAATTTTATCTTTTTATGGCATTTCCTATTGACTATGCAAAAAAATGAGGCACAAAATTTATTGCATGTTTTTCAAAATTTTGGCTTAATTATCATCTGAAATTTGATGAACACTGCACTAGCCTTTCAGTCTACCTAAAGCTGCTAAATAGTTCTACAAAAAGGATTAAATAAGAATAAATATCATTCTGAATACTAATGGTGAAAGAAAAAGATTTCTCCTATATGCAACCTAAGTTGAGTAAAACGCATGTCAAAGTACAGATACCTACAATATGATTCTATAATGTATATAGGTGATTAAGAAAAAGTTATTTATACTAAAGAAAGTGTCGTCCTCCACTGTCAGCATTAAAATATGGAGCCAGAAGGAATGGGACTTAACACAAGTATTATCTAATCCCACTATCTGCACAAAGACACTGCGATGTTGTTAGTATCTCTGTTCTACATTTTCAGGTTTTCATCAAACAATTTAGAAGTAGACTTATTAAAAAAAATACACACACAAAACCAACCAACCCACCCACCCAAAACAAAACCAAACCACAAACCAACCAAAACTCACAATTTTTTTCCAGGACATATATACAGATGCATCTTCTTCCAAGAAACCTTCCCCCCCCACCCCCTCAGCATCTTTCCAAAACAAATGTACTATGCAAACCTGTGTGGGTTGATAAACAGCTGGTTTAACAGGACTCTTTCTATTGACATTCATTAGGCCACTTTAAAAGCAACTCTATTCTAACCTTTTCCCCATATTCTTTATATGAAAAACCAAAAGGAATTAAAAAAAATTTAAAAATCATACCATTTGATACACATTTCAAAATACAGTGTGGGTTATGAAACTTTCCAGTTCCAGAATGCAAAGAAGTCTGACCTAAAATATTCCTACCTTTTCCAAATAAAATGAGTCACTTGTGGAAGCTAAAACTGGTAAGCTGTACTATACATACATTTTTAGTTATTTTACACCTCGTTTTCTCAGGTACTTACTGACATTGGGTCTTTTTTGAAGTGACACTATAGCAATAACTATTTTAATCTCTCATTCCAGAGACAGAATTCAAACATCTCATTGCTTGTGACACTACATGGCATTCTTCATAAAAATAATTAAGTTGGTCAAGGAACTAAGTCAGCCAAGACTTTGACATAATGCAGTTAGATGAAACTATTCTTCATACTACAGCCTTCCTCTAACAGCATCCCACTGTAGGAAGGCATCACACATTAGTTAAAAAAAAAAAAAAAAATCAGGGGATTTTAAGTGTGCTAATGTTTAGGTTCTGATCACAACACACGAGAATCATTCTTACTTGCATCTTAGCAGTTGTGCCGTACATGCACACTATCTTTACTAAGAGAGCACATCAAGGATGGGAATAGATTCTATGTCAGTGTTTCACAATCTTTCTAGATTTTGTGTGAATTGAGCATTGTTTCATTTATAATTGCCTTTTTGGACATTAGCACATAAAGTGACAATACACCAAATGCTGGAATGAGAGAGGGACATGCCAGAGCCACCACAGGAACAAAGCACAGAGTAATTGTCACACCCTGGCACTGGGATGCCCAGTGGGAAAGGGCAATTTATTCCTCTATGTCAAGAGCAGCAGGGGAAGATCCTAGTTCTTGTTTTAATTTCCAATTATACTGTTTTCCCCAGTTGTGAGTGAAAACATATATAAAAAGATATTTAATTGGATCAGAGGTCTCAGCCACAAACTAACTTGCTATCTTCTTTCCCAGTTCAATAGCTTTAGTTACATGGTGTAAGAGAAGCACTTGCATACGTACAAAGATGGAGTATAATCCTAAAGAGCAACGACTGCTGTAGAGAAGTAACACAGCTTTTGGCAATCTTCTCTGCATTATCTAACAGCTAAGTTCAAGTTTCAGCATGCCAGACCCGTATGGCCACAGCTTTTCAAGTTCTCAGTAAGCTCACGCTTCTGTCTTTGGCTCCAGCTGCTCTGGAGCAGACTGTTTCTGCCACCTCTCTATGAAAGAGGGACTGTATGGCTATTTGGCTCCAAGACAAGCAATGACTCCAGTTGTTCCCTTCTCTCGAGTCTTTGGGTCTTATTTAGGGGCACACGTGACACTACTGAAAGAAAATGTTTACTCTGCAAAGCGCTACTGAATCCATTTGCTTCACTTCAGATAGCTCAAAAATTACACGCATCCTGATCTATGTGCTGCTTTCTCCTCGATGTCTACATCACATTAGGGTTTTTCTCATTAATTGTTTTGGAAGAGTTCTAGAGAGCCTCTCAGAAATCTTATCCCTTTAAGGGGCTCATCTATCCCAAACTATCATGCGCATTTCTTTGACTTTGGCTGCTACTTTCCCCAGAAATACCTCTCTCCCTCCAGAACAATATGCTTTAGGTGCACTAGACGGCAGCTAGTGGATTCCACTCACACTGATATTTCCAATGATGCAGCAAAGTCACCAAATCAAAGTTTCACATATACAGATTCCCCAAATCATCACTAGTCAGAACAAATTCATACTTTCTTCTCTCTTCTTTTTCTCAGCTATAGCTGTTGATTCAACCCTCACTCAGCACTCGCAGGTTTTATTCTCTCATGTGTCAGCAACTCTCTACACCTGCAACACGTCTGAGTAAGGTATCAAGG
>NW_008824900.1:2647259-2650049 GCF_000699105.1 Pygoscelis adeliae | reverse complement strand
CTCAGTCCCTCCTTCCATTCCGGCTGCTGCTACCTTGCCTCACACCTCAGGTTTGTACAAAATATTGCCTCCAGCTTCTATGCAGCACATAGCCAGCATCTGCAGATTTCAGTCCCTTTTTATACTTACTTCCCCCCAGCCCACCCCCCTCCTTTTAAGCAGCTGTGTTTCTGGAGTTTCCCTAGGGAAAATCTTAAACTTGAAAGGGCTCCTTAATAACCTTGCTCAGCCCTGCACACAGGAAATTAAGCCATTCTGCACATTCAGCAGTTACCACTCCGTTCTGCAATCTAGAGTTCTCGTACATACATACAGTTTGCAGCCATTTGGGGATTGACTCCTTCACCTTAGAGAAGTGCAGGTGAATTTTCATTTCTGTGTGTGAACTCTTTGCCTAGAGACGTGGGTAATAGTTCATATATTGAATACAAACGGCTCTAAATATATCAGAGCCTCTTTGCATGGCTGCCAAAGAGATCTGTCAGACAAACAAAACTCATACCAAGTGAAAACATAATTAAGGGCCTTTGACTCTCAGATTATTCTCCACTTGATTAAGTGTAATGAGTGCCCCCTCCCCTTAAAAAAAAAAAGGCAACTTATTCTTTCCCCCCCACCCCCTCTTTTAGTGCACTGTGGTTTAGGGAATTCATTCATTAACCCCCCCTTAGTTGTTTTCCCTCTAGTCTAAGGGGCTGATACTTAGGGACCCAACCCTCCTTTATTTACATACCAAGACTGAGGAACTGGCTGTCTATTTTGGCTACATCCCAGGCAGCCAGTCTGCAAAAAGCACAGTCAAATTGCTCAGCTGCTCTGCGAGTTTAGGAAGCATGGTGCTTGGCACTCACCACAGTGCTCAATAATTCCTGAGCAGTCTGTCCATAAATCTTGCGGAAGGCTTGGACCAAATATTTTTCTTCTTCTATATTAAGACAATCAAAGACCAATGCCAATGTGTTTGCTGTCCCATTTAAATTCTTGTTTCCTTGCAACAGGTACAATTGCAGATAAAGAACTATGCCTCTTTCCTGACAGTTAACATACAAGAAACATCTACAAATGCTCACACATCCCACATGTGAGACCAGGCACATTTTTTGGCTTCCAAAAGAGACATACCAGGTGCACAAAGCCTTTGCTTCCCCAAATTCTTCACACTCACTCATCCAGCACTTCGCTACTCTAACTCCCTGCACTTACTGCCACGGAGCCATCTTTTCCAGCTTCTAAAATGCCTGCATTAAAATAACATCTCTGCGTTGACATTTGTAAGTGCAGCAAGCTGTGCCCCTCTGAAGCCACCCAACCTTCCACTTCCCTCCTATGAATGACTGAGTGATCCTTTCAAAACATGAGTATAGAAAGATGGGGTGCTGTGCACCCAGGCTATTTGTTGATCACACTATATAGACCACATAAAATGCCAAAGGCTGGCTTAACTCCACATGTTTCAGTGAGGTTTCTAGTTGCAGCAGGCCACTGAAAAACCCTGCCTAAATTATTACCCATTGACAACATCTTCTAAACAAAAATCATACAATTCTCTTAACTCTCCCTCTACCTCCTACACCTCCCTTCAAAGCCACAGTAGAAAGCACTGGGTAAGAAGGCTGCAGCACAATGCTATAGCAAGCTCTGTTAATGCAGAGATGGATTTTCTCCAAACTTTTTTCTTGTTTAAGCAGTTTCTCCAGCAGAGAGGCAGAGAAGGCTGGCAAGACCCAGGAAGGGGAACTAGAATTTATTTCCTCTACTTGTAGCAGAGATATGGCAAGCTATATCCACCAGCACGACTCAAAGATGAATTAAGCGCCTATGTGCCACAAAAATACTTCAGTGAGTTGGTCTGTGACTCCTTACATAGTAAGCTCCCTCCATATAGTTAGCAATATGATTTTTTTTTCAGTTAATTGATGTGAATCAGATTCTGAAAAAAATTGAGACTGTCAACTCTTAATAACTGCTGTGAAATAACTGGGTTTTACAACTGTTTCACAAATATAAATCAAAGCCTACCATGCTAATTTTATTTTACTACCTCCTGTGGAATCCAAAAGAACCAGGCTGAAGAATTCCTAGGTAGGAAGATCCCAAAGGTTTTAGAGGAGCTTTATTACAAGAGGTTTACAACTGTCCCAAAAAAGTTTAAGACTCAGTCTGACACAAAGAAACTGCATTATTCTCTTCTGTCAGCCAGTTGAGTACGTGTCAACTTCAGTATCCACAAGATGAACAGAAATCAAAATCCTTATCTAGCTGTTGATACCAACAGCTTTTGGCTTCTGATTTAAGACAACAGAAAGAAAAAGTAGGCAAATTAAAACTTTACCCTAAAAAAGAAAAATTAAAAAAATCACATTCTTTATTAGGGAAGCAATGATGCTGGTGCACTGCAGCTACAGAATGTGAAGCGCGTGGGATGTATCTCTGTGCAAGGAGTTTGCTGAAAGGATTACTTAAATGATTAGAGGACCACAGATTGTGTTCAATAGTCATAGTAGTGAGTTTCAATAATAATATCCAAATGCATAGCGAAATAAAGTTATCACCTGGCGAGTAGCACATATGGAAACCACAAACCCAAAGTACCACTTAATGACAAAGCCCATTATCAAACCCCTTTGCACTCTGTAGTGTTTTGGAGCATTCACAAATCCAAAATCCAAAGAACAAATGTTCATTTTCAGTCTTGACAAGCTTCCCCTACAATAAAACTACCAACACCGTTACTACAGACGGATGCTTGTTTCCCACATAAATACAGCAATCAAAAACTGTTTATGGATT
>NW_008824900.1:2640457-2647238 GCF_000699105.1 Pygoscelis adeliae | reverse complement strand
GAGTTCAACAATTATTTTCATTCTGTGCTAAAAAATACTTGAGAGCACTGACAGAAGAGCCTGGCATAGCTTGTTGCAGACCCAGCAGTCACCACTAACTCAAATGTTCTTTAAACATTCTCTGAGACACTGCATCTGCCGAAAGACCAGTGCCTGCAGAACTGCTGCTGACGTATAATTAAATGAAATATGAGCACTTCCTTAGAGTCATGGGATTTCCCTTGTACTCCAGGAAAGCTGAGGATTTTATAAGCACAGAAAATCCCTATCTTTGTCAGGTGAATCCAGCAACAAAATTTCAAATGCGAAGTTGTGGTCTCCTTCACAGATTTGGCATTTTCATTTCACTTATTTATTTTTAAATAAGAACAGTTATCTTAAAATGTTATTTAAAAGAAAGCAGAATTAATTAGTTCAGCCATCAAGTGCATGTTCTACATACTATTTACTTAAGAAATGCACTGCAAAGGAGTGACTAAAATGTTAAGTTACCATGGCTATCTTTATATCACAAGGCAAGGAAAACTTGCACTCAAGATAAAAAAAGAAACAAGCCACTATTAACACTTTTTTTTTTCAGTATTTTCAGAAAGAAAGTCTGCTTAAAAAAAAAAAAGGAATCATGTGTTGGTCCAAATATTTTTTTTCTTGTGTATTACACAATTTGCTTTCTTTTGTTTGTAGGTAAAGTGATGAGTATCTACTACTTGCATTAGTAGTTAGTGCTTTTCACAAAGCACCGAATTCTTCAAGTTTGTTCAGATATTTGAGACTAAGAAAAACATGGCAGAAGGAACTTCTTTAACACTGCTGTAATTGCAGCTCTGCAGTTTTAGACTAAGGTTTAAAAGAAAAGTTTTTTTCAAAACAGGACATTGTGCTATGATGTTTCCTAAACAAGAAACAAATGTAAAATTGTAGAGGTACTTTACAATGAGGGTGAAATAAAGTTGTTAGAGGAAAATGGATATTTGTTCATTGTACTGTAAGGAACAGTTATTATGAAACACCATATCATAATTTTCCATGAAAGTTTCTTGAATACTATGAACTTCTATCAATATAACAGACCTGATTTAATAAGTGAAAACTGTGGAAACATTTTCAGATGTTAACATTTAAAGTCATGAAAGCCACACACTTGACAGGAATGTGGTCATATTTATGAAGCTTTTTTTTTTTTTAACGTTTTAAACAACTCATTCTTTAAAAGCTTTCCAGTTATTTTAGTCTGTCCCCACGTTTATATTTAGTAGGAAGAACTAATTTATCTCATAGTATGCCAGCTTGATTCCTTTATTAGAATATTGACTATCTCAATTCATTATCAAAGTGACCTAAAAAAAAAAAATATTATTTTTTAAAAATAATTTTAAACTGTTACACCACAATCACACATAACCCTAAAGACTTGTGCATTCATCCTGAAAAGGGAGAAAAAGAAACATCAAAGGCAAACAACAACTTTTCTGCTCTGCACCAGGATCTATGCCCAGGTCCTACTGTGCTATGTGGCAGTACAAAAACCTGAACTGGTGAGTTAAGCATTAGTAAAGAAGATAAAGCAATAAAGCAAGAGCTAAAGAGAAGCAGGAAGCAAGGCTGGCTTGGTGATGATGGCTAGAGAACTTCTTACTCATCAGAAAGCAAGCTTTGAAATCTCTGTGATCTGTGAGACACAGCATGTGAACCATCACTGATGAGATCTGCAAGGCAATTACATGAGGAAGAAAGTTTTGACTTTTCAAAGTATAAAATAGGGAAAATACACGTTTGTTCTTTCTGTTGTGTTTGAAAACTGGGATCAGAGCAGATGCTCATATTCCAGTTGTACTGCTTTTGATTATATGAACCAACTAAAAACCTATCTGCTAAGGAACTACATGCTTTAAATTTAACATGAAACAATCCAGTTATTAAAAAACAGAGTGCACAAAGTCTCATTAAGAGGGCTTCTTCCCCTTTCCCTTGTGCTTTTAAATGACAGCATAATAGCTTCCAAATAAATGAAGAAAACACATTTACTAGGAGCTACAATTGAAAAGACTATACGTTATGATTGATGGCCAATTCTTTCCAAAGCTTCAGCGGAGGGTTATGACATCCATTATTGCAAATCCCATACACCACCGATGCAGGAACACAAAAACACTTACTGGATGCCATGCAAGAACAATCCAGCCAACAGAACTTTAATCATAATAAAGTATGGAAACAGACTGTCATTTTAATAAATACATTAAGTAACTTGTAGGGAGACTTTCTCAAACAAGCACAAGTGTTTTAGTGGTAATAAAAGATCAGAGTCAAGATAAAAATCACATATAAAGACTCCATTTCTTTTTCTGAGGTATTAAAAACACATTATTAGAACTGAAAGGATTTGAGAGAACAACTGATCTTTCACGTTTGTATTTTTCATTTACTTCATGCGTAACATTTATTTTATGCAGGAAACCTTTTTTTTTTTCCTCTTATCTGTTTCTTTTATAGTTGAGACTGCAAGCCAAATGTTGTTATTAATGGTGATTAACATATTTAATAAAAATTGTCTCTCTCTAAACTGTTGCCAGTTACATATGCAAACTGTGCAAAGTGTAATGAAGTACACTGAAGCACACAGAAATTAAGCCAATGCTCAAAGCTGTGCAGTATTGGAAAAGCAGACTCTACAGTTCAAGCTCTCTCTGATGCCTCACAAAAGGAATCACCTCCTCCACCTTCTGAAGAACTCCTCACAGATGTTCAAAGTATAGTCTGTTTTATAAGACAAACCCTATAAGCCTTCACACTGGGAACACTGTCCATTGTATCTAATATTGCAAAGATAGGATGGGTAATTGGGATATTTAAAAAAAAAAAAAAAAAAAGAGTAAAAGCCTTCCTCCAACAGCATTTGAAAAACCTACTGGGCTCTCAAAAGGGCAGAGTTTTCCAGGCTAGTTGCTTTGTTTTTTATTCTATTATAAAAATGATACTTCTTTATTTTCTGTACAAATTAAATAGGCACAAGTGTGCCTATACACACATTGTAAGTTACGGATATCCATAGAAAAACCTTACAGGTGAATTAAGTTACTGCAAACCATATATGCAAGATATCAGAAAAACAGCTGGTCACCTTGTGTAGCCGCTCCAGCTCCTGGAATTTAACACTCAAGCAATTGCCCATAACTGAAAGAATTTTCTCAAGACCTAGATGCAAGTTTTTGAAAAGAAAATGAAACAAAACCACACTAAAACATAAAAAATTTATATATATACACACACATATATATAAAAAAAAATGGTCCCATAAACATGATGGAACTTTTATAGAAAACTGTAAGCTTTCCGGGCCACTGAGAAACCCAAACTGGAACACGCGATATAGAGAAAACTAAGAATATTTGTACACTAGCACCCAACTTCAGCAAAAGCTATACAGTACTTCAGAAAAGTTTGGGTAGTCTCCTTGTGAAAATCTGGAGTTAAGAGATGATGACACCTCTAGTCAAATTTGTAAGTCTCGGACATGAGTCCTCAAAACTCTTGGCTGTTCCACTGAAGTGCCACTTCTGGAGAAGCAAGACTTCCTGTACCTTTGTTTGAAGTAGAAATGCTAAGTGATAGAAGTCCAGTCCCCTGAAAAAATCAGTAACAAAGAATTATGAAAAGCTCTTCTGAATTTCAGTTCATTTGAATACTTCATGCTTACACAAATCCCCCTAAAGATTAAGATAATCATATTAAAGCCTCTATGAATACAGCCAATAGGGATCACAGCGAGTCTGAGTTACCATCAGATAATTCTTTCATCATGAAACATATAAAAACTGTTTAAGTTTTCAGCTGAGATGCTTTTAAGAAATTAAGATGCCATTAGAGATGAACAGATGAATGAAGAACCTTATTAACATTTAGCACATTGTGTAAAAATCCCTGTACTGAATAACACTGTCAAAGAATTGTGGGGGTATTTGTGGTTTTCCGGGGGGAGGGGGGTCAGAGGGAAGGGGGTTGGAAACACAATGCTGATAACATTTCCGAACAATGTAAAAACTGCCTTGTGAAAAATTAAACTCTGCTTTCGAGACTGTTGTCAGAAATATTTTTCCAGCACCAAATTGAAATTTCTGGTCAAAATACAGATACATCTAGAACAATGCTTTCCTCCCCTCCTTTTCCAAATCACAAAAATAGAACATCAGGATAAAAATCCAGCCCTTTCATTCAAGAAAAATACACTGCACGGAGATGAAGCAATTTCTTGGTGCATAGGACAAACTTATGCACTTCTCGTCCAACTTGTTCACAAAAAAAATACTAACTCAAACTCTCATATGTCTCCCAAATCCTGCCTTTCTCTCAGGATAAGGCACGATTCCCCAAATTCTCCACTGACTACTAGAATTTTCATAAATGGGAACACACACGTTGCTGTTCCTGGTAACTAGAAGAAAGTAGATGTCTCTATGAAGTTTCCAGCATCTTAGCAGATTGGCTTTAATATTTTCAGGAGAGGGAAAGCCTCTTAAGCCTGGTGGTGATTTTTGTTTATGCCTTTGGTGAGACACCTTTTAGTTTACTTTATAAGATAGCTTAATACTTACATTAAAGATATTCTATTCATATTAAACTTTGCTCATTAATGAAATCAATATATTACTATGAAATGAACACAGAATGACTACATGATAAAGCTAAAACACAAACCTCGTTTAGGAATATCTTGTTTCAATGTTATCGAAATGAGACTAATTTATTTCAACAATTACTATTTAAAATTGGCAAAAGCCAACATGTTTTAATGACATGCTGACAATGTTGAAAATTTAGATAGAAAAGCACCCTATAAATACATACTTATTTTAACTTGCTCTAACAGCAACAACACAAAAGACTAGACCAGGTTTTGATGTTGGTTGTGTGCCACGTACCGGTTGTTCAAACATAAGCTTTAAGCCTGGCCTTGTCCCAACCCTACAGAGGTGCCTGATGGCCTCAGTTGGGGGCTGAGGGGCAGGGGGGTGGGCCTGCCCTGCCAGCGCCAGGGGATCCCCACAGGGACCCCCTGTGGCTGCAGGCTCCCAGGGAGCTGCTGGTCCTCATTGCTCCATGACAATACTTAACTAGGACCTCTGGTTTATATAGAATCATTTACCTGTGTGATATTACCAAAACAGCAAAAATGTTCATGTTGGGCCTAAACAATGTAGTCATAACCTTCAACTTCAGGAGAGTTTAGAGGTAAAGTTTAAGATACCAAGTCAAATCAGACACATAGGTTGTCTTGAGAGGCTTTGAATGCATTAACAATGAGGATAATATGGATTTGGACCCTAAAGGGAACTATTTGCAAGATGTGCTTATAATAGTAATTACTCTACTTACACAATCATCTCACGTGCAGCATAAAAAAAAAAAAAGATATAGTCACAAGTGTCAGACCAGAACAGTGACCCCAGAAGAAAAGCATGCAGATGTCATAAGCCTAAGTTCATTTGAACTGAGATTTCTTGAAGTCCTAAAGGTGCTCTCATCCTAAGCTATATCTCTAGAAAATTATCCTTTTGGATGTTTTGAGAAAGTGACGGGGAAAGATGGGTGTATCTTCACAAAAAACTCTTTGCTTCTCTCTGAAATTCAATTTAAAAAAAAAAATAAATCACCCCCACCCCCAAATCCTCCCACCGTAAACCAAGAACATCTATGTTTATCTTCATCCTGAGAGTCTGTGTTCATTCCAGCATATGGCACTGCCTCAGTTTGGTTTTGGTGGTAGAGAAGGCTAATCTCAAATCTTACGGCAACCAGCACAGAATTAGATCTTTTCCCCCCCTTTAGTGTCTGTTGCTTCAGTGATTTGCTGAAGAAAAGCAATATTTTTGAACCATAGACTGGTACAAACTCCTTTCAGAGAAGGAATGGCACAAAACAGACTCCATCAGCCATGAAGTTTTCCCTCCCCTTCCAAAAGAAACTGCCTCTGGGGATAGTCTCTCATTTCCTTTCTCACTCGGTTTGCTGGAAGCTGAAGAGCTGTGGTTTTGCACAGTTTTAGTGGATTGCTCATCTAACTCACCCCATTCAGAAATATTTCTAATTAGTCCCAACTGAGGTTCCTCATCTAATTCTCCCCTCTTTTAATGCAATTTCCTTGCCGGAAAACGGGACTACAGGACTCAAAGTTATCGTAATATAGTATTTCCTGAAATGTTCCTGGAATTGGTACTCCAGGAACCAGGATGCTTACAGGATTTAAGATTTATGAAGCTTGGACCTTTAAAGGGGTTTTTGATTCTGAGTATATCATGAAGCCTGCAGCAGCCATGAGTCAGATAAAGGGCATAAATCTTTCATCCTTAATATGGAGTCTTGGATGTAGGAGCTTCCAGGGTCTCAGTAGCAACTCTAACTCTGCTCTCCTCTGGTGTGGTCATGATCTCCAAACAAAGTGCAATAAACATCTGCAGCTGAGTGACACGGAATCGCCTTTTTCCACATAGGCCTGTCTTTACTACTTATCTACTCCAAGAGTCAGCAGGAGGAGTCCTCAGGTCAACAAGAACAGGCCCCACCATTTTGTTTCAAGTTGTCTCTCCTTGCACCTGTGGGAAGACCTGTGAGTCCCTATGCTAGACTGCAGGAAAAATTAAAAATTGTCTCCTCCCATCCCGTTTCTCTGGACATTCCTTTTGACGTCATTAAAAACAAACATTCAATAATAGGGACCTCTATTCCCTTTACCAAGGGAATACTTCCTGAAGTGGTTACCCTCTTCAGATCTTGATTCACTCTT
>NW_008824900.1:2617675-2640441 GCF_000699105.1 Pygoscelis adeliae | reverse complement strand
AAATGTTCTTCTACTGGTTTTCCTATGCTTCCTGCCTGCAGCCCAGAGTAACTGAAGATCACTCCAGAGGAAAACGGCACACAGGAAAATGAAGAAACTGAGGCATGTGATATTATTCATAATGGTATTACAGAGCTTCTTATATTCTCCACATGGAAAGTAGGCTCTTGTGCATTTACCACAAAAGCAGGAACAATAAGGGAAATCCTCTTCGAAAGAAATCACAATCTGATTTCCCACCTCCTAATCAGATGATTACCTGTCAGTTCAGGAGCTCGGCTGGAATCGCATGTGTTTGCAATTCCTCCAGCTCACAGGCTCAGTGTCCAGGAAGTTCATTAGCAATCTAATGGATTGAAAGTAACATAATCAGCTTCAGGGAGCACCAACAAAACCATTTTGAAAAAGAGGAAAATATTTATTTTTGCCTTTCAAAAAAATTCAACAAAGACAACTTAGACAGCATTCTGACCATCGGGGATAAATGAGTTTTCAGCTGCCGTGGACAGGTAATGAGGACCTGCTGTTGACACTGTTGTGGAGGAAAGATTCACTAGCCATTTTTAACTCCTACTGCAATGGCAGAAACTGGATGCTCTTTATTATTATTTGTGACAGTGTTTCATGCAGAACAGCAGGTCCTCATTAAGAAAGCCACATTCAACACAAACATTCACCTCTCTTATGCAGATATCAAGTTACAATTTGAGCTCACAGCACAGAAAAATCTACTCTTTTTCAGAAGACAAGAGACAGTCAGAAGAAATTAACACACATGCTACCACAGGCAAATTTTTTTCTTTCAAAATTACATCTTTTTAATTTCAGAAACACAGAAGATCACCATACAATTAGGAAAGTTTGCCTACCTAGTTTTCATTCAGGCCTTAAATGGAGCAGAGGAGGGCTCAGCAAAAAAGTAGAAGTCTTAGAAATCGGTGTTCCTTCCAAAGCACAAATATATGAGCGCCTCTTCAGACAAAGATTCAAAATTACATAATAAAGTTAATTTTGTAATTAAATACAGACCAAAATTCAGGGCTGTTTATAAGTTGCAGATGTCAGTCACTAAATGAGAGCATATGGGGTAACCCCTGTGCAATAAAAGCAAAACGGATATGCCCACTAACAAAATTTTCAGCAAATTTTAATATTTAATGGTTAAAAATCTCATACAACAGGAGGCAGGGTGCAGTGGAGGAGAAGAGGCAAGGGATTTTAATTTCTCCTCTTTCCAGGAATGAACATAGAGGTTTTCAGGAGAAAAGTAATTAACAGAAAATCCTTCCATTTCCTTGGTCATAAACCTATCTTATGTAACAAAACCATTGCAACTCCATCAAATTGTAGTTGAACAGTTAATACCACCACACTTACCCAAGTTAAATGAAAATCAGAAAGCAGACCAGGTTAATGGGCATATTTTGCTTCCGGAAAAAAGGGAAAGGGAAAGGGGGGGAAAGGGGGAAAAGGGAAAAGGGGGAAAAGGGAAAGGGAAGGGGGGGAAAAGGGAAAACCCACTACACCAGTTTTTGAGATTGGAGTGCTTTGTAACTCAGATGTATGACTCTGCCTCTCCTTCCTGCCTACACTTTATTTTATCTCAAGTATTTTATTCAGATTACTTGTAGAATATTTGAATAATACCTGATGTTGATACATAGTGTTCAGAAAAAAGCCCTGCTAATCTTTAATGACTGTTTCAATAACGCATCTTGTGCACACACTTCTAAGCAGCTGCACACCACCTTGGCCATACACTGTTGCCTTTGGCAGAAGTGCTGCTAAAAGCCCTGTGTAACAATGGCTAAAAATATCATCTTTGGCTTTGCTGTTTTATTAGAAGTTACCAAAGAACCCCATAGTACTGTAACCTACTTACATTATACAAAATAATACCATGTGCACCATATTAAAAAGGGACCATAGCGCGCTGCAATTCATAGATAAATACCAGCTTCACCAAATAAGACCACATCTAGAGGAAGTCATTGTAGGAAATCATATAGGCATTTTAAATTTTATGAAATTGCAACATTGCAGGACTAGATTTTGATCATGGTATGATCATATGTTCCAAAATGCTGCTACTGAAACTCTGGTAAGCTCCCAGTAACTTAGAACGGAGAGTTAAAGGTAGAATTGCCTGAGAGAAGTCTGAAGGAGGACTTCATGATTTGGATCAGCAGAAACTACAAAATAGTGAGTTATAACTAAGATTTATGCAAGAACAAAAACAGTAGGTAAAAAAAAAATCTTTTTAGGAGGCATAGTTTTTAACAAAAAATTTGGAGTGATCATATTGTCTACTTTTTTATTTTCAGCGATCTAGAGACATGGATTACCTATGCAAACAGTATAAATCTTTTTCCATCAGAAATTCCCTGCATAACACAAGAATTAAAAGTATTAACCCAATACTTGCTGTGTACTTAGAGATGGAATCACTTTCAGTTACAAAATATATTCCAAAAAGATGTCTTCATTTTTAATCAATGTTTTCTGAGATCCCAAATTTTGCAGGAACCATACCATCAAAGAAGTGTCCTATAAAAGCTGAAGTAAAACATTATTCTGTTCAACTTTGCTACATATGCTAGATAGCCTGTCTCAATTTTTTCTTTCTGTTTTTTTTTGGTTTTTTTTGTTTTTTTTGTTTTTTTTTTTTAAATCTTGCATAACTTTACTATAAAGTTTATTTGGTCACAGTGCAAATAATGCCACTAGATGAACACACAAGGAAAAAAAGAAAACCAAAAACACATTACACTTTTCCCAAACTTGCACATCTATAATAAAGTTTCTAGAAACATTGTCTTTGACATGCAGGAGAGCTTTTTGTACTCCTGGGGATAGCAGCAGCAGTGTCAAAGAGTAAAACAGTAATCTATATTCCAGAATTGTGTTTTCAAATAAACAAAAGAACAGCATAAGCAAAAATGTTACGGCCACATCTAACCGTGCCAAATGGTTTGAACAGGGCATATATCTGTAATTGTGGAAAGTCATTTCCTCATAAAGACAGCATAATTTAACATGTAGCTCAGCAAATAATGAAGAAAATCAAATCTGTTAAATAGTAATTAAATTGCAATTAACTCAAATTAGTCAAGAGTCATGTACACAATGGGTGATGGAGTCCGTAGTGTATTAGAGTGACAGTAATTGCCATATAAAGCTGAAATTGAGGAGAAGTTCAGAAAGAGTAAGTATAGTTAGGAAGAATGTTTCCAAGTTGAACATAAGGATTGAAAAGAAAGAGTGAACTCCTAGTAGGTTTGAGAAAATGACTCAACAGATTAAGGAGAGAAAACAAACAATTACTGGGAAAAGATAAGATATTTAAAGAAGCCCAGAAAGTAAGAGACAGCTGACAAAAGAAAGCACCACAGATTACAAGAGCTTTGTATGGGATGAAAAGGGAGTCTGACTGATTAAGAGCGATGATAGGAAATATCTAAAATGAAGAATTTCTGCCATTCATTAGAAGAAACTCATGAAGACTTCTATGGTATTCCACCTTGAGAAACAGTCCTGAAAATCACCTCTGACCTGGTTTCAAGGGGAAGAACAAAATAGTTGGTTTACAAGCAGTTTGTTATAGAAGATCTAAAAGGTGGCACCAGCATGCAAGATAAAGCAGCAGCAGTATAACTGGTAAAACATGGAATGGAAAGGTACCAGTATAACAAAACACAACTGCAAATCACCAGAATTACTCAAGAGATACTGCAATTCAAGGTTGCAGGGCAAGGAAAGACATCACTGGAGTGAGAGGAATAGGGACACTTTCTCTCATGTGAACCTGCCCTTTAAGCTTCAGAAAGAACAACTAAGGGTTAGTAACTGATTATTTGTGCAAGTATTAGGAAAATGTCTTTTATTTCTCTACAAAGCTTTGGAGAGCTAAGCAAGATATACTAAAAGAGAAATGTAAAATATATCTATTTTACATATACTAGGATGACAATGGCCACAAATTGCCAGGTAGAGTGAAGAGCTGTGAAGACATAAAGCATGATAATACTGACAGATTTTATTTATTCCCATATAGTATAGTTTGGCTATATATCATGTTTGGTGGACACACTAAACAACAAAGAATCGCTTTTTGGAGCGGCTAACGAAAAAACTCACAAGATGAGAAGCAATTCTTGAATCAGCTCAAGATTTAAGTTATCCAAGAAAAACTCTGGAATAGACAATACTCCACACTCAGATACAAAACTGCTTGTGTGAGAGGGGGAAAAAAGGCAAAAAGAAACCCAAAAGGAAACCCACAAGAGGTTTAACTTGAAAGGTTAGCTTGCTTAACTTGAAAAAGAAGAATGATACAAAAATGGAGAAGCTAGTTAAAAGTAAATTAAAAAGAATCAGCTAAAATTTTAAAATATTCATATATTTTAAAGCTTTCTTTTTATATAAACTGGCATAGAGACTCTTTAAAGACACCACAGTAAAAGCTCAGAGTACATGTATATTACCTATCAAAAATAATTTTAAATGGGCTTCCAAAAAAAGTCAGCGTGCTCAAATAGCAGAGTGAAAGAGGCTATTAGACACGAAAATACATCCTTCAAAAAGCAGAAGTTGCATCCGCCTGAGAAAACTGAAAATACCAGACTCTGACAAAAGTAACATAAAACCAGAATCAAGGGGGGGGACGACCAACCAAAAAAACCACAAGAAGATTTTAAGAAGTAACTTGCTAAAGACATAAAAATTAAAAATACCAAGTTTTTCAAATACCCACAAGAAGCAGCAAGCCCGTTTGAGCACATGGAGCTGATGGATGTGTGTGAAGAACATACAAGGAAGGCAAACTGAATGAATCCTACACATCCATGTTTGCCACAGAGAAGCTTAGTGGTATTTCCAGACTGGAGAGATTCTCCATGTAGGGTGAGTAGAAAATAATTCCTCAAACTGACCTGTCAATAGAAAGCTTTTAGAATAAATTGATAGAATAAATAGAAACACATGGCGTACACCCAGTGGTTGCAAAGGAACTCAGATACAAAATCTGTGATTATCTAATTGTGGTTTGTAACCTACAATTTAAATTAGCGTTAACGCCAGTAGAACAAAAGCTATGAGCACAGTATCAGGAGACCAGGGAATGTGACTTCTGGAATGGGTATATTGGTAGAAATTACAATGAAAGACTGAAATGTTTACCTCATTGATTAAACATCGAAGACTTTTGAGAGTCAACATCCTGGAGGGAAGCTGGGCCTCCCAGCTCTCTTGGTAAGAGCAATGAAAAAAGGGTGATCCAATCAATACAGTGCACTTGTGTTCCCCCAAAAAACTTCTGACGTAGACTTTCACTGAAGACTATCACGGAATAGGAAGAAAAGTTCTCTTGTAGATTAATAACTGATAAAAAGACAGGAAACAAAGGATAGGAAATACCCTTATATGTATACTGTTATCTGCACAGATTTTCAGATAGGCTTTATAAAAGCAAACCCTACAGTAAAGTGTTCCTCATTATAAATTTCACTCTGGTGTTTAAAAGCAATTCTTACAGAAGCAAGCTACGTGCTAACGCATCACTCCATGAAAGCAGCTGTACTTCCTAATCTATCGTTAGTTATCTTCCAAAAGAAAATAAAAAATTAACCCAAAATAATAACAAACTAAAAACAGCAAAACAATTTCTGCCTGCGCTACTGCTGAATGAAGGAGTCTGATCTGGTTGTTTTTGAGAAGAAATTATGCTAATTTAAACAAGAAAGCTACAGTAAGAAATAAATAGTTGCACATCTTGCTCAGAAACATCACATAACAAGGTGATTGTGGCTGAGGCAATTATTTTGGCAAATTGTTATGGAGGGATAAGAGCTAATAACACAAGTTACAGCTAGTGAATTGCACATATGTGTCTCAACGCTCAATGGATAAATAAATTTATTTCTGTAAATTAGCAATACGATAAATGAGGCAGTATTCTACATAGTTATCACTGTTCAGGAATCAGCATTGCCGGGAGATGACACGTGGTTATTTGAGCGACAAGATTTTCTTGGTCTTGTTATATGAATTAAACCCAGTATCAACTGACCACTCAAAACAACGGCTACAGCAGAGCAACACCTGTAATTCCTCAGAGGATGGAACTAACGTATCAGATAATCCTCTCTTAGGGCACCACACAGAGAGGATGTGAGTCTACTAAGAAGAAAGACTATGATCATATTTATTCACAAATAAATCTGGCAACTTTGCAAAGGCCAATATTTAATTTCCAACAGCAAATGCAGCACTGGTCTGCGGTACCATGGACATAAAAGCAGAAATGCGGAGCTCTGCATGCAAGCAGTGCTGCCGTCCTGGAGGGGAGCCAGCCCTGGGCCTGGGAGCCCAAGGTGCGCTGCACGTTCTCTTAGGACTAAATGACAAAAATCTCATCTAAAGACTCTGGGAAAGGAATATAAAGTTTTAAAGCAGAAAAGAGTAAGAGGAAGTAAAATGCTTGATCCACAGCTCAAGGGCAGACTGGAAACAATTCTTCCACCTCATGCAGACATAAAATTGCTAGAAGGATGTTCTCATAAACAAAGTGCTGGAGGCCATGCCATCATCCACCTCCTCCTGTTTCTCTCTACATCTAAGGAAGCCAAGTACATTTCATAAAACAGAAGATGCACACGTTTCGGGAATATCCCAGAGGCAAAAAGAAAAAATAGTGAAACAGTAACAGCGTTCAGAGCTGGAGATACAGCTTCTTCTATTTAGGTTAAAAATCCTCTAGGGCCTGTTCCTAGTTCCGATTTCCACGTACTTGCTGGATTTTCCACAGCTTCATTATTCAAAGAAAATAGCTGGGTTTTACTAAGGTTGGCCATTGGGGGCAAAATTCAGCTGCAGCAGAAAGTCAGATGAAGGTATTTGCACGAAGTAAGTTCCAATCACACTCTCTGGGGCACCACTTAAGTACCTATTAAACCCTCTGGGCCTGAACAGGATTTAAATGAGGGAACAGAGACCTAATCTTTTTTTCTCCCATTCTCTTATGCCCTGCAAAGTGTTTTACATTACAATTTATTCATCGTTAAGGTTTGTCTAGCTAACCATTGCAAACACTTTCACACTTTGTTTTGAAAAGGTCTAAATGCAGCTTGCTAATGTTTTAAACAAATCTTGATGCTTCCATTCCCATATATCAGCAGAACAAAGGGAACTAAACAACAGGACAACCTCAGAATAGAGCTAACTCAAGATTTATAAGTAAAGAGTGGAAAACTGATAGAAAGGCTGAAGGTCTCCAACACAAAGCAACTCTCCTGCCTTGCCACTGATATGATCATGTAACATAATAATAATAAAAAATAATAATGTCTGCGAATACTTCATCTGCACTGAAATAAATACAGAGGTCTGCTCCTCTTTAGGCCAACGCAAAACTTATAAAATAAAAAAAAAAGGTCAGTTTCATCCATTAATTTATTCACACAATTGCCCAAGATTTAGCTGACAAAAGCAGCCAAGTAGACCTGATGTTTTTTTAATATCCATATGAAATGGCACTCAGACAGATTTAGTGCTTGATTTAAAGCAAACTGATGGCTAAGTTATACATTTAGATAGGGATGCTGGGGTAAGGTCAAACCGCTATCATTAACATCCCAAGGAGGAAGGCTGATAATTACTAATGCTTAAAAGCACCAGCAGTCTACTGACTGCATGGATTTTCTCAGACTTTTGTTCAGCCAGCTTCTCAAGTAAAAAATAGCATTCAAAGACTTTTAGCTTATACAATGTAAGCCTCACTCATTAGTAATCCTTGGAGCTTGACTTCATTTGAGCCTGTTCTGGGTCTGGATAGCAATTAGTATTGCCCTCCAGGTAAGGGAGTGTAGATTTATTCCCCAGAGGTGGTTTAACTTCCTCAACCTACTTTAAAATTAGATTTACTCTGTTACAAATCGTAAGTGTTAAATGAGTAAAACTATTAAACAAGGAATACTGCTGGGCTAAATGGCTAAGCGTTTAATGGTTTACCACAGTATTACCATTTTTATGGTCTATTAAAACAATTGGAAGAATATCAGCAGTATGAAGAATCAAGTAATTTATATACAAGTTTGATAAAGTACCGTATGTTTGAGCAAAAAGTGAGCTCATTTTCTTACACTTAAGAAAATTAGAGGAAGGGATATTTTAAAAGAAAATATTCCTTTAGAGATGAAGTACATTTATTTTAAACTAAATTCATAAAAGGATATACACCATATTTCTTGTTGTCAAGATTTTGTTTGCTTGTTTTACGCAGCTTGTTATAACCAAAATGCAGATGGTCTAAACTGATATCACAAAACAGAACAGCTCAAATAAAATATTAAAAACATGACTCAAATCTAATTCATTTCTGTGCTGCGGGCTCATCTCTCCTCCTTTGCTCCCCTAGTTAACGTTGGCACCAAGGTCATCAATATATTGAATTACCCTACAGCATTCTGAATCTTTGCATGATTGAAACATGCAAATAGCAAAATCCTTGGTGCAATGGCTTCCAAGAATTCTTCAAAGAAATTTAGGGTCCAAGAAATCATACAGCAAGCTACTACCAAAACTTCTTTTTGTAAGTGAACTCAGATATGTTTTATTTAGTCAGTTTATCACTTGCCCTTCACTAAACTTGCAAGTAAAACAGTCTTGTCCATTTTCTTGAAAATATCCCCAAGAAAAAAAACAAAAACCTTGAAAAAAGAAACTGTCAAACAAATTCCTTCTTTACTGACCTTGCAACAGAAAAAGTTTTGCAACTAAAAAGATAAATGCTTGAGTTGTTAATGAAGTTTGAGAAACTGCTCAAAAAACGTTTTCTTCTTTGATTAGCTTACCACAACAAAGTCCCATCAAAAGTTATATGCACTTCAGCTTCCTAAAAATTCAAAGCTTATACAGCTGCTTCAGGGACTTAATGGAGACCAAAAACGATGCTAATATGGATGGTAACACCAATGCTTAAAACAAATCAGATAATTGCATATAAAACCACCTCTTTGAAGGAAACCTTAGGTCTGGTGAATATTGTGCTTAATAATCTCCCTCTCAAACAAATCTGGAAGTCTTTTCTTAGGCATACAGAAACACTAACTGGAAAAATCTGATTTCTACATCAAAGTTCAGCATTACCCAAAGAGCTCTGGAAGGTCACGGTCTGCTCAAACGAGCAGGCAGGTACACATGGAAATACTGGGGCAGAACATGCCACCAGATTTTTTTTTTTTTTTTTTTTTTTGAAACAAGAAGCATAGGGGTGAAGATATCCAGGACAATAAAGAACTTCCTAATAGAGATCATCAACTACCTGGGTCACTGCTGACAACAAAACTACCAGGAACAGAACAGATGGTTTGGCCTGTGGTCAGGCATTATCACTTTTCTAGTCATAAAAGCAATAATGGCAACAATTTAAAGGTAATTCTATAACTTTTAAAAATACTTTCAATTTTCCAATTTTTAATTGGGTGCATTAAACACCTTCATAATTTTATCCTAAACACCAATTGCATTGTACACAGCATTCGTCTTTGAACTGGTTGCTCTATGTAATGTTAATCCATAAAGTGTGATGAGCCTTCATACACTAACAGCAAACTCAAGACCTACTGACATCTTGGAACCCTTTTAAGCACGCAGAGCAAAATTCACACGATATCCGATTAGTACCTGACCAACAGTCAACTCAGCACAGACAAATAACAATCTCTGGTTGGGATAAAGGGATACAGGACTAATAGTATATAAAGTGGTGTCACGGACTGGATTGCAGGAACCAATAGGTTGGCAGAAGTATTCAGTTCAACTGCTTCACAACATCACTGTGAATTTAAGAAGCCATCTCACTATTTGAAATTTGGAATCATTACCTGCAAGATTTTCACTCTGTTTTGCAAAGTGACAGGAACAATACAGAATAAACTTAACCTGACCTATTAGTGAAACTTATGAGCTTAGCTTACTTTTGAAAACAAAATGTCAATATGTGGGGACATTTTGCTTAGCTTACAACAAAACACTAACATCTTTGGCACTGTGTTCAAGAAAACAAAGTCTAGAAGTTGCTAAAGAAGCAGCAGCAGCAAGTTACAGAGGCAAGTCTGAAGAATAAAGTGATGGCAATGGCAGAAGTTTCAAAGGAAAGAACCAAATTCAAGTGAAGCCAAAAAGCTAACAAAACATGACTTCAGTCACACACAGAGACCAATTTTAAACAACACAAATGTTAAGCTCATAATCAGGAAACATTTGCAACACAAATCAAATCCCAAGAAAGTTTTTTTTTTTTTCCAGATTTCAATGAAAAAGTCTAATTTCATCAGGTTAAATTTTGAATTTTTCAAAGATCTGAATGCTTTGAAAAAATACAAACAATTTTATGTAATTTTCAAATGAAAATCACCGATGGAGGCAATTTAAATACTTGAAAAACATTCACAAATAGAGATGTCTCATTGATGTAGGTATACGTGAGTAGCTGACAATTTAAAACTTGAAATATGGCAACTCCATAGCCCATGGATAGTAACTACTCATGTCTTCACATAGGGAGCGACCTTCAAAATCACATGGATGATACTACTTCAGTGCAATCAGTAAGATGAGTTTTCAGACTCTACTTCATACTTCTTTGCTTTGTGGTTTTAAGACAAGTGTTTGATGTCATTTGAAGATAGATTTTTGTTGTGTAATACAGATAAGGGTTAGGCTGAGCTTCTGTTCTCTCTCACAAAGGAAATCCTTCAGACACATTCATTAAACAGCAGGAAGGACACCTACCATCCTTACACATTCATATCATAATGTCTTTGCTTCTTTCTAGAGGATTTTTTCCTAGCAAAGTATATCAGATAAGATCAGTATCATCATCAATACCATCACGGGGAAGCTTCTGGCAGCATACCAACCGTTAATTAACCCCAGCATTGTCATACCTGATTATTTTGAAAAGTACTTTACAACTGTTGAATTAAAATAAGATAAAGAAGGATAAAACATTTAACTAATCTTGAAAAGACGTCTATCTCCACTATAGGTGTGAAAGGCATTCTTTCTACCAGGGAAGAGTGAATTGATTTAAAGACAGTTCAGTACTTAGACCTCCACTTCACACTGAGCTTAAGATAAACCTCCTTTTGAGAGCTTGGTAAACCAAAGGTATGTGTGGAGAGGATAAACCTGTAGCACACTAAGGCCCAAATACACAGGAGGCTGCACATGGCTAAGGATTTGTGTTGCTCCTGTAGCAGCACCTACATTGTGCGTAGCAGATAAAAAGAAAGGACAGAGCAAATATACACCCTGCTCAGGTGAATGGGTAGAAGCAGAATTTGATGCGTACAAAATGATGCCTTGGCTTCCCCTTAACCTAATTGCATCTTATTAGCATATGGAAGAACATATGCAGAACTGAGCAATAACTCATCTTTTTCCTCATCATTTCTAGGATGGTATCTTCCATTTAAACCAGTGGACCAGAATTAGAGAGCACAGAGCAATGCTTCTACTATGCACAATGTCTTAATGTTTCACTTTATGTATCACCAGATTCAGATCTTTGCAAGCAAGTAACTTTCCTGCCCTACTGAAAATGCAAGATTCTGAAATACAAATCTCTTATCCTGGATTTTACTAATAAGCAAATGAATTAGATAGTCAAAGCTCAGTATGCAAGCGACCTAAAAGACTGACATCAAAAGATTTTCATTCTATAGAAAAATATTTGCCATAGAAAAAGATAATTTAAAAGTATTTTTTCCAAAAGTGGTGGTGCGTGTGGGGGGAAGATTTGTTCAGTTTCTTTGTGATGAATAAAAATGGAAAGGTTTGAATAGCTCAGAGTTGTGAGCAGGCTGAGAGCACAAGTACAGCCCAAGCTGGGATACAAATTCTTAGGTAAAGATGATGGAAATCTAGCTCCCAAGAGCCTTTCTTGAAGGTGGGACTCATGTAACCTGGCCCCAGGATTTAGGAGTACAGGAGTACAGGCAGGAGTACAGGAAAGTTCTCCCCACCTCCCCAAACACTCACATTGCGACAGATCATATTTTCTAATTAAGTAATATTAATGGAAAGTTTTATAAATAACTCTGCTATCTGTATCTTTAATTTCAGTCACAGCTGTATTTTAATATGTGATACCCTGGATCCTGAATGTCATAAGCCATATAAAACACCAATACTCCTTGAATTTCTTTTCATTGTAACATTTCCTGCCCTTTAATTTCATTGACTGGCCTACTGTTCTTCAATTACGGACAGGGTAAATAGCATTGATTGAACTGTTTCCATTTTTGCCATATATTAAAAATGTAATAGTCTTGTTATACACCAGTCAAGATTTCCTATGCATATCTGATTTTTTTCATGAACTTTTGTTTATTAGGTTTTCTTTAGTTATTTTTGTTCCTCTGAGCCTACGAGGTGCAGCATGGAACAGCATCCAGATCCAGCAGCAGATCATCATTGTGAAATATCTTTTGGAAGACTTCAGATTTTGCCATCTCCCTATTTTATCATCTAAATAATATCTCTCACCAGACTGTTTCAGACTATCATACTTCTTTGGCATTAAAAATTTCATGTGGTGAAAAAAGCACAAAGGAAATAAAGTTGTCTAAAGCATTCCCTAATCACTGAATCGCCTCTGAATCCAAGGAGAGAATTTGCTTAAACAAGAATTGATCAAATATCCCAGGGATCATTAGACGCATTCTAGACAAGTCCAAATTGACTATGAGGTTGGAGAGGAAAGCAAAATACCTCCCACACTTACATTCTTCGCTTGCCTTTCATCTCTTGCTTGCCTGTAATGTCAATCTTCTGGGTAGCAAGCACACTGCCTTTGTTTTCATCCTTCTTGCTTAGAAGCATGAGGAAAGGGGAAGAAAGATTTCAGAAAAACATAAGTAGATATTTCTGAGATCTTCTTCTGATGGCAATCTCCACTACTACTACAATATTGTGTGTCAAAAAATTTATCCTTACTCTTGTCCAGATAGGCAGCCTTAAAAAGCAGTGTAATGAGGCTTTCTGACTAGATAAGATTTGGCGAGGAAGAGGTTAACCCAGGAGCGGGAAATAGGTGCAGGTGAAAAGAGTGGAAAGGCTGAAAGGAGAAATCACTTAGGAGACAGTAACTAACCTGACTATATGAACTATATTTCTCATACCTCTGAGCGCTAATGGGAAAAGCAGCTTTGAACAGTTTGCACGCTGGGGATAAGTGCAAATCCTGATAGAAGAGAAAGGAAGCCAAATCAGACAATTTCCCAAATAAAGCTTGACAAGGAACATTTAATAAGCTGGAGAACCTAAGGACCACAAACTTCACAGCAGCATTATAGGATGAATAAGGATGGTACACAACTGAGCACAGAATAACTCCACTGACTGACAAAAAACCTTCACAGGATATAATTAGGAAACAATGTCCCAAAATAAAAGGGGTAAAGGAGAAGAAGTATTTGATATCTGTTATAGTTATTAACAGAGCTCTTTTAACCATGATAGCGCTGCCCAAATATAATGGGGCACATGTGCAAATAAAATTTTCCAAAGAAATTAGTAAAATATAAAAAAAATAAAAAAATAAAAATACATGCACATATAAAAGGGGGGGGCGGGGGGGAGCACCTAAACCCCTCAAACCTAAACAAAAACAAGTTGAAAAGATTAGGTTCACCAGTCAGGTTAACTCCTATTTCTTCAAAGTTGTCTCTATGAAGACATCATCTCTCCGAACACATATTCCAACAGCCCAGACTCTGATTAACATCCAGATTAGAAACTGAACAGGAGAAAGCCAAATATCATGCAAAAAACCAGCAGTTATACAAAGAACTAATGACCTATTACTGTATTTCACAAAGGGTAAAGAGCCTATGTATTCTGTCTTCACTGGAATATTCCAAGTTTCCAATGAAGTTTTTCTGTCCTGAACTTGCTTTCTGAACAGCAACACGTGCAGTAATGGTTAAGGTTTCCATTTTATCAACAGAAGTATTTTATTTTGGAGTAATTACCAGGTGTTCATACCCCCTGCAGGCTCTAGCAAATCTTTGGATTTTACAGGAGACAGACTGACTGAAGACCTAAAAACATATATTGAGGATGATTAATATTATCTGGATTGAAAACAAAAGATGAGTGCATACTACCTGAAATTCATACCTTTTCTCAAAAAAGAAACACTTAACACATGGTACATGATAAGGGAGTTTAAGACATTAGTTTACTGTGGAAAAAAAAAACGAGTAACACTCCTGCTTTAAGGTCTGGCAACAGTGACAGCCACGGGCACATTATTTTTAAAATATACTTTTACAGGGTTACCAGATACTAATACAAACAAAAGTTTTGTCACAAACACACGTCTCTTGTTCATGTTGAAAACATGGTCCCCTTCAGTTTGGGAATCTTTCACTGAATAGCCTACTTTGAAAGCCAATTAAATTGCTTTCAATTCAGCTGAGAAAAAGAAAGTGGTGGTTTGTTCAAATGGCCTATTTGGAGAAACTTCAGGATTGATCCTTTCTTCCATGGTACCAGCTTTCCATCAATGCAACTCTGATAGTGTCAGTGTAGCAACACTGGCAAAACACTGGTTCAACTGAGGAGAGAATCAAACCCTTCACTTGTAACAACTTCTGTCAAGAGACTAGAATAAGTCACTTCAATTTAGTTCCTCTCACTTTCATTGTGCGGAAACTAAAGGAGGAATAAAAAGAGATCAAAGAGCCCTTGTTTGGAACTAACATAATTGTGTTCCTTGGAGAGAATGACGAGCCTGAGATTACTGAAAGGAGATAGACTCTGAATATATAAACTTGGCAACAATGAAATTAGAATGTTTTAAGTTTAAAAAAAGGCACATACAAAGATATTTTTTGCAACCTTCCATAATTTTGTAATCGAAGTAGTGTATGTTCTAGTGTCTCTTTCACTATTATATGATATGTCAGCTAAATTTCTCTTACATTTCAGCTTGTGGGAATAGGTTTCATCTATATATTACTTTAAATGATGTTTCTAACAGACTTCAGTAGCCTGGAAATTTTTCATTTCCTAATGAAATTTTAAGAACAGTTTTCTAGTCTTGTAAATTCTGTTCTTAGGGTTGTATAAAATGGGTGAATAACACTTTCCAGATCTGAAGAGATGGTGTGCAAGGGTAGATTACCATACAAAATGTAAGTCAGTGGAGGGGAAAAAAAAAAAAAAAAAGGACATTTGGCTCTCTGAAGAATCAGCTAGCATATGCCCTTGCCTTTGACTTCATCACTTCACCATGCAAAGGTGAAAAAAAAAGTCAGAATATAACTGAATACATGCACAATAACGACAGTCCTGTAAGCTAATAAAAGTAATCATGCACAGAAACTATAAACAAAGCTTAGGGCTTAGGACTCAAAAATAAAACTGGGGTTTTTTGAAGGCATCTTAAGAAATTAATTACCCAAATGCTGTTTTGGAGATCCGGGAATGTAACACCATGAAACGATCAGTCTTCAAAAACCTGGCATTTAAAACACCATTCATAAGACATTGGGAGGAGTCAGAAAATAATTGGGTTTTGGAAAATTTAGCAAATACACAATCAGTTCAAATATATAGAACGCATGAAGCAGTACAGGCAATACACACAGATACCTACAGTTCTAGCCAAATACATACTAAAATTAGTTGTGTAGGCACATCTAGTATTGCCATTTAGAAATTTAACCCAAATGTGGTTTAGTAGATAGTTCTGTACCAGTAATATGGTAAAGTAAAAGTTAACCATTACTAGGGCTCAGGACATCATTACTGACCAAAAACAATCACAGAAAAGTCTGAAGGAAGGAGTGCTTATTAACCAACTCGTCCAATCCAGATTTCCAGGCAGCAATGCCCAGGCATACCCCCGTGCATACCCCATGGAGTACAGGCAGCGATCATTAGACTCTTGCTCTGCTCAGAAAATGCTGACGGCTGTCTCTCCTTCCTCCCCTGTTTCCAGAGGCAGCCCAACAACACCTTATGAATGAGAATCTAAACTTGTTTCTGCAAAGCTCTTCTCACTGTGGAGATATCGAACCAGAGAAACACAAACAAAAAGCTCAGGTGACACCCTGAACAACAGAAACAAAATAGAGTCCGTGAGTCATTTATGGGTACAATCAATTACAAACATAGCACAAGGTTTTTCATCAGGTCAGAACTGTCAAAACACACTGAATCTGCCAGTGTAGGCTAAGTGGAGCTACAGAGGCATGATAAAGGATTATCTAGTAGAAGAAAAGACTTTTTAATGTTTTGAAGACTGATAAGGACACCATTGCTTGGAGCTACAGCAAAACTATTGCTTGCTGACACCCCTTCCAATTGTGAAGCCAGACTGCCTGGTACCATTCCTTTAAAGGTGTGGTTAGCATGAATTCTAGCTCCTCTCCAGGGTTAAATCTCTAAACAAGATCAGAAAAAAAAATCAGCCATGTGAGAGAGGTAGCTGGGCTTAGT
Source organism: Pygoscelis adeliae (assembly GCF_000699105.1). NCBI lineage: Eukaryota > Metazoa > Chordata > Aves > Sphenisciformes > Spheniscidae > Pygoscelis > Pygoscelis adeliae. Next base: position 2,623,929 of record NW_008824900.1, on the reverse strand, counting down.
ACAAAACATGGCTCACAAAATAGGAAAAAACCAAACAATTAAAAAACCCACCCAGACGCACAGAATAACGGAAAGAGGGCTTCACAGGAAAGGCAGCTAAAAGCACTTCACTACTGCATGAAAAGAACAGGAGTGGGGAGTTGGTGGCCCCAAGTCTTATCAGGCAGTTTATGTCTTTAACTGAATAACTCACCCAGGATTACTTTTAACCCAGCCCTCTAGAGGCTGAGGATGCTTCCAACCTGCAGTAATTTACCTGGTTTGCACACAGGTTAAAAGAAGGCGTAGCTTAAATTTTGACTATAACCTGTCTTTTGCAGCAAGGCTGAAGACAAAAATCACTGACATGCTGAAAGCCCTGCAATAGCCTTCCCCCGGTTATACGAGGAACAACAAGCAGGAAGAAAGAGCATCCCAGAGTACAGCAGCTATAGGATATGCTTTCGGGAGCACATGTGCTGGTAGAGACAGAGGTACTATAAGAGAAATAAGGCTTAATTGCAGGAATTCTTGCACAGAGGCAAGGATGGTTAGATCTGACAGGCTAATCTTGGAACAAGACCTGACCAGAAATATTCACTTTAGTTGAACCCTCATTGAGGGCAACAGCAGAGTTAACAGCCTGAATTACCTTTTCTCACATAGAAAAATCAGTGCCGATTCAATAATCTGGCCCTTTGGAGAATAAAAATGCAAAAAAATAAAAGAATTTTTTTTTGCCTTTCTATTCACAGTGATAAAGATAATTGAATTTGATACAGATCTCTTCCCAACATTAACTGTTAACTCTTGCATCATGTGGCTAAGGGCTGTTCAACACACGTGCACATGCCACTCCGGAGTTGAATACAGCAATACCTATACATACAAAAGCAATGCCAAGGCAAGCTGCTCAGCAAAGATGCAAGACAAAAATAGGCAACGAGGAGGGAGCAGCTCCCCAGTTAAGCTTCTGCCTGGCTGGATAAACATTGGTACAGAAACCTGTTTAATAGGAGGAGAAACAGCTATAAGACTTACTTTCTCCGAGAAAACAAACCCACTTAATCAGGATTGCTGTTGTACCTGAAGAGGTATAACGATAGGAAAGGATCTTCCAGAGACCGAATCCTGACAAGACAAGATTCTGTGTTTTCTCTCAGAGGCAGGAAAAATTAATCTCATTATTTTAATATAGTCAATTGTATAAAGGTTTTCCTTTAGACCACTCAGTGAGAGACTTGTCATAAATTCACAAGGCCAAGAGAAAATATCACAGTACATTTTATACATTTGCAAATGAGGAGACAGACCAAGGAGAGAGGTTTGATACTGGAATTCATTAAGGAGGACGGGTTACCGATACCGGCATGTGATCACTCACCAATATTTAAGAATACTGGTTTGATTTTAGCTCATATATCCAGATAAAAAATGTGAATTAATGTGCACAAACACATTGTGCTATGCACATGTATCCTTCACAGATCCAGAGGATTTTTATTAAGATGTTTGAAAAATTAAAAAGAACAAACTACAAAATAAAACCTAAAAACTATAAATGAACAAATTGTCTACCAGATTCCCCTCCTCACCCCTCCCCAAAGTTACAGAATTGCTTTGCAGTAGCTTTACTGCATTGAATTACCCAATTATCTTCTAAATTATAAAAGGCAAATCTTCACCACCAACTGTTCCTAGGACTGCCAGGATGTGCAGTGTTGCAAAACTGTAGCAAAAATGTAAACAAAAGAGCCCTACTGAACAGGGAGGCAGGCTGTCCACATATGCCAATCCCAGCGGCTTCAATCAAAGGAGAGATTGTTTCACAAATAAACTAAGCCAGTGCAACTAATAAACTCCTGCTCTAATTACTGGCTGCAGATGTATCAACTGAAGCAAATGAGACACAGGCAGCCATTAATTATCTAATGAGGCCAACAGTGTTTCTGATGAGGTGGGGCTGATTAAATATTAAACAGTAGCATATGGTGAGTGCCAAGAACAAAAGACTTGAATCTGACTCTCTCTAGATATATATATATTTATATATAAAAATACAACATTGCATTAAAAAAAAAAAAATCCTGCTCTGCTAAGACAGAAGAGCAATCTCACTCTGAGAAAGGTAATTAGGACAGAAATGGAAGCACAAAACTCAAAGGGAGTCTAGCGAGATCTGACTTCTGAAGGTATAACTCAGATGAAAAGGTTTCACATTAAAGGGATGCCAAAAACATTTAGGCATTGCAGCAGTCATCTCTTTGTTTAACCCTTCTTAGTTATTAAGGCCTGCAATTGTTGCTTTTTTTCCCCTGTCCCTTTCTTCCCTTATCTTTCACTGGAAAAGTCCCAGGGCTCACTCAAATAGCACAAGCAATATCTAGCAAATCCGTCCTTATAACACAGCTCACAATATTAAACCAAGAAATGGTAAGTATAAGAAGGGGAATGCAATCATTGAAATGTTATTAGGGCCAGCTAGGTATGACAGACTCTAAACTGAAGGAAAAGTCTAACCTTACTCACACAGATGTCAAGCCCACTGAAGCCAGCTAATCCCATCAGACTTAAATGGGCCACCTACAGCCAGCACACCAGAGCGCTTGAGATGAGCCACATGTGAATTTTTTTTCCTCCTGTCAGGTGCTCTACCCTTCATCACAGACATCCACTGGATGCAGCCACCCCTTGCAATCCAAGAATCCCCCCTTCCCAAAGGCCAGAGGATGCAGGACGCAGCATGCCGAACTACTGAAAGCCTTTCCAGCTTTTAAGAAGCAATAAGCTACTGCTTTACTATTCAATGCTACCAGACAATTTAGTTGCAGTCTTGCCCCTGCGCACCGTAATGTTTCAACCTAACAACTCTGGGAACTGACAGATATATTGTAGGTTTGTTTCCCCCTCCAATGCAAATATGACAAGTCAGTCTGATTTGTCCCAAACTTACAACACGTATCCAGCTGTTCAGGGCAAGTGACCGGTGCACCCACAGTAGATAAGAACTTATTCCTGTGCTTGAAATAAGAAACTCTTATTTCTTCAAGAAACTCTACTTTCTTGAAGTAGAAACTCTGCTCTGGCTGCTGGAAAGCTCTGTCTGGACTCCAAGGGAACCAGAAATTTTCAAGAAACTTGAGAAACTCTTTAAATCTGTTAGGACAAATTTGCAAAAGATAGAGAAAAATTTCAGATATAAAGCGGACTGATAGCAAGGGAAATTGTGTCTAGAATTGGCAATGGCTGCACGTTCTCAGAAACTTCTGAAGGCTGCTTTTTGAAACTCTTAATAAGCCAAACAGCATTTGCTGTTTATTTCAAAATATGCTCAGATGGCAGCCACTCGTCACATTTTACATTGTTACAGTGACAACAATGCAAGCGTCCTAGAGCCATCCAATTTTTTAGCTGCCATTTGTATCAGTTTATTACGGAACAAGCCCATTTTTATATCAGGCCTTCATGTAGTAACAGAGAATCAACAAGTCATTATTGATTACCTAGAAAGAAATCAGATTTTTGGAATACCTTTGCTATTACAAACGGTTTCCCTAAATATGAAAGAATTGTTCTCCCCCATATGCCTTTTTTTTTTCTTTCCTTTTTTTGATAATACCCTTCTTTATTATAATCTCCTTAATATCCATCTGCTACCCTTTAGGCTAAAGCTTCTTAAATTCAAATATAGGGCTATTTTTATCACAGAAGAATATGTAAAGCAATAGAAACATTTTAATGGATTTTTGTGCCTGTGGCCCTCTTTAGCTGAATTTCCATAATGAAATCCAGTTACAGACATTGGTGCTGCTACAGTTGGCTGTTCACACAAATAAAGAATGAACATTTTTGTCTTGTAAGCCAACCCAGTGAAATAGAAAGTGCAATAGCTACCTACAGAAGCCACAGGATTTTTTCCTCTGTTGCTGCTTTAGTATAACTGTATATAACTGTATTTTTACTCCAATAGGGCATAACAATCAAGATAAAGTCACAACTCTACATTTAAGTTATAAATAAGATGTATAAAGTCATTTTCATAAGTAGTAACTAACAAAATGAGGATGCTTTCTTTTGTGCATAGTATTCAGGAACATCAAAATAGCTTCATAAAAACAGCTACATGGAACAACATTCACAGTAAATGTCTGTGTAAGCTATTTGTATTAAAGGTCTGGAAAAATATTTTTCTAATAATACTTTAAGAGTACCAATTCTTCTCCACCAAAATATTTTATTATTTTCCTATAGCTGTAAATGGAGCTGAGCAGAAAACAGTTTCTCGTATCATAAACATTCCTAAAATTTGAAATGTTTTCCCACTTCTCATCAGGAACTTCTCATTCAGGGAAGTGATCGTGCTCCTGTACTCGGCACTGGTGAGGCCGCACCTCGAATACTGTGTTCAGTTTTGGGCCCCTCACTACAAGAAGGACGGCGAGGTGCTGGAGCGTGTCCAGAGAAGGGCAACGAGGTTGGTGAGGGGTCTGGAGCACAAGTCTTATGAGGAGCGGCTGAGGGAGCTGGGGTTGTTTAGCCTGGAGAAAAGGAGGCTGAGGGGAGACCTCATTGCTCTCTACAACTACCTGAAAGGAGGTTGTAGCGAGGTGGGTGTCGGTCTCTTCTCCCAAGTAACAAGCAATAGGATGAGAGGAAATGGCCTCAAGTTGCGCCAGGGGAGGTTTAGATTGGACATGAGGAAAAATTTCTTTCCTGAAAGAGTGGTTAAACATTGGAACAGGCTGCCCAGGGAAGTGGTTGAGTCACCATCCCTGGAAGTATTTAAAAGACGTGTAGATGAGGCGCTTAGGGATATGGTTTAGTGGGCATGGTGGTGTTGGGTCGACGGTTGGACTCGATGATCTTATAGCTCTTTTCCAACCTTAACGATTCTATGATTCTACGAAGAAAACAAGACTTTTCAAGAAGGAAACTAAAGATCAAGGAATAGTCTGTATCGTCCATACAACAGCAAGCAGCCCTTCTCATCTAGGAATTCAAGCCAGCGGTCACCAGGCCAGGTTGCACTGGGATGGCCCACGTCTAATGAAGCAAGAGAACCAGCACTCAAGACAGGAAAGCCTCAGTAGTCACAAAAATATATTTTAATTATTATTTATATATTAAAATACCACTTGGCAAACTGATCACTGACAATCTTGACTCTGTGAGTAACGCAGCTCAGCCTTGTATCAGCCTGACTGAATTCTGTGGGTATCCCAACTGCTCAGCCATTATTGTTATTTTTTAATCAGGCCCAAAGTATCTCAAAATGGGCACTTAAGCACTGAAACGCTGCAGAGGTATAACAAATAGCAACATTCTCAGGAGCACCTGATAGATTTAGAAGCCTTGCTCACTTCTAAAACCAGGACCTCAGCATTTCTGTAATGTTTATCTTAGCAATTACTTATCAAATCTCATTTCTGTTTCCAGAAACATTCACCATTAATTGCCTCAGAGTCCATACAAGGTGTGATGAGCTCCTGCATTTTTATAAATGCCCTTTCACAGAAAGAATGCAGTTTTGAATAACTTGCTACAATTCTGTGAGTAGGAGCTAACCATTTAAGACCCATAATACTTTCCCTATTTCGACAGTAATATTTTCCGAGATGCTAAATTCAAAGAAGTCTTTTGATTCTGATGTGTATATCTTTAATTCTAAAGATTTAATTAATCTAAACGCAGTGTCACCTTTATGGTGACTGTTAACAAGTACAACATTCTCTTTCCTTTGTCTTAGTGTGATATGTCTGCAGAAATTAAATGTTGTAAACTGCTTCCTTCGACTTACTGTTAGCTCTTGAAAGTTTTTCTACGGAAGGAATTTTTCCTCATTTGTGCTAAAGGCGGCTTCTTAGCATAGCAGGCTGTTTTGCAGTCGTGATGAATATTCAACCATATAAAAATAAGCACATATGAGGAAATAACTGAAAACTTTCTGCAATGTTAAACACCAGTCAGCATCTGATGATGTCTGCGAGTAAGGTGGGGCCTTCGGGGCAGCAGAAGCGTGCGCACAACTGAACGATCAGCCCAGACAAACGCGCTGTCACCCGCAAAACCTGCTCGTGGGCGAAAGGGAATGCACCGCACAGACACGAAGCCAAGAAGTTACTGTTTGCCCAGCTAAGGTTTTAAGAGCCTAACAGTCCAAGCATCTAATTAATATTAGACGTTAATGAGGCTTCTCTCTAATTAGTTAACACGAGAGCATCACTGTGCTGCTCACTCCTCCGGCCGCGCCGGCGCCCCAGGGGACACCGGGGCTG
>NW_008824900.1:2611515-2617014 GCF_000699105.1 Pygoscelis adeliae | reverse complement strand
CCCATGGTCACCGCTGAAGACCGAAGGGAAGAAACAGGGCTGCTGCGGCGGAGTGCCCGTTTCTTCCACGCTGCGGAGTAAAGCCGCTGGCAGAAAGGGGCCCCGAGGTCTCCCGGGCTCTTGGCCATGTGCTCTCACTTTTTGGGGATGCCAGGCCAAAACGTTTGGAGGATGAGAACAAAATGCTGTGTTGTCATAGGCCTTATACCAAAAACTAATGAAGAAAAAGCCAAATTTCCTCTCTTTATCTGTTCTGTTTTTCTTTCATGCCTTCTAAGTGTTTTCTGTATTCCTTTGTGGAAGAAGAGATGCATTTTCAGAGGGACTCGGCTCCTGCAGGATCCTAAATTGGCTCATTTAATCTACATGGGTACTTGAATCCTCACTTAATACATTAGTTAATTAAGCCACATTAAACCACACAGGCAAAAAAGAGGCTGTGTTCAGATAAATTCAAGGGTCTGATTTTCTGATTTAAAACCACACAGCAAAGACTTGCAGAGAGCCCAGCCTGGTGCTCCCTCATTAACTCAGCATATTGTGACACTTATAGTTCTTAGTCAGGACTAGAAAACCAAGGAAAATAGAGGTTTACAGTGGTAAAACGAAACTAGATAATGCTGCAGAAAAATGAAGTTTATGTCCATACCATGAGCTTGCACAACAAGGCTTTGCCGTGTGGGCATTCAGGAATGTCTCCTCATGTTCATGCAAATATTTTCGTGTTCACAAAGAGAATTTTTGTGCTGCCATTTGAAAGTCTCTTTTCCATAGATGTTTCAGTAATTCTGTCAGTAAGTAGAACTCGCCACTGACTAAGCTAAATAACCACATCCAAAGAGAAGGTAAGCAAGGAAAATGAGTTTTTCATAAAAAACCATAAACTGGAACAAGATTATTTAAAATGTTTAACTATGTTCCACTTCATAAACAGATACTAGCTAAGAAAGAAAGGCTGTACACAGATAAAAAATAAGAAGAGCAAAACTAAAAAAAAAAAATTTCTTGGCATGGGTCCACATATAAGTAAATGCCATGCAGAATGTCAGAGGGCCTGCCCTCCTCTCCCCCCCCTCTCCCAAAAGCTGTATCCTGGCTTCAGGCATCATTCTATGAGTTAAGTGCCTCCTTACTACTACATAAATGATTGAAGCCTGAGGGAGTGGAAAGGGGCTAAAGCTGGGGTTTTTCTGTGACTGGTTTTGTTTTGTTTACTGCTTTTATAAGTTACCAAAATAATTTAAACATTATTTCACAAGTATTTACACAAAAATGTAAGTTTCGTGTGGGCGTTCCTTTCCCTCCCACATCTTCGTTTCTGAGAACTTCAGAAATGTTACGCTGCCAGTGTTTTGCAAGAATATGCCAACATGTAAAAAACAGGTATCAAACTCGGAAATTAAACATCTCGGGCAGAGCAAGATGTAAACTCCTTCTATATTCCCAACTGATAGCTTAAAAACAAACCCCTCCCTCCTTACCTGCAGTCAACTCAGCTGCAGGAGAGAAGGGGGGGGGGAATAGTAGGGGTGTGGAAGGGTGGGTGGGGGAGGAGAGAAGAGAGACCCAAGTAAAATTCTTCCCGTTTACAAATTCATTATAACTCTTTCTTTTGCGCCATGCTTGTAGTTTAGAATTAAATCAAACTATTTTTGTTAAGCATATAAAGAAAAGATACATGCTGTTTGTTATCACTATAAAGAATTAGGGCCGTAACAGATTTAGTGAGAGATTTTTCAAAGGACTTTAGGAGTACGGTTTTCTCCGAAAACAAATCCCATACTTAAAGTGTGGTAGATAACACTCGAGACCCAGCATAAAGAAATACAATAACGTAAAGAAATACAATAATCCAAATATATATTGTGTTTTTCCTATGGGTGCAGGTAACACTTTGAAAACTTTAAGCACATGCTTTCCTTTCATTTACATGGGAAAAAAAAATTGTGAGAATTTTAGTGATGCATACAAGACTACACAACTGCAGATGCAGGAGAAATCAGTTTCAAACTCTTTCTGATCTTTAGAAATGTATTTGTTCTTAAGGCACTTCAACTCAGCATTCTCATCCTTAATTTTAATGAATAGAAGTATTCTCAATCTTACTTCAATTTAGGATTTTGTTGAGCAGCTTTAGAAGAACCTCCCTGAGATTTGGAAGGCATCTTTCTTTAGCCAATAGTGCTGAAAAAAAGCAATCTCAAGATTAACTTGCCACAAGATCATGTAAATATTCTTTCAAGGAATAATCAGCTATCCACATCTTAAACCAAATTCAACAATCTCTTTTTTTGTTCATTAACAAAGTAACCAAGTTTTGTGTGTAAAAACAAAGATAGTAAAATGCTAATGTGCGCTGTCATGAATTCCCCTGACTAGCAGCTTGATTGGTTCTGAGCAAGTAATTAGAAGGAAATTAGAACAGATTTTTGTTTCTGCTTATTTTTGTTTAACGTTAAATTCCATAACATTCGGAAAACTGCTTTAGCGCATTGCAGTAGACAAGATAATAGATAAAGGAAAATTATTTTACATCTATCTTTGAAGTTGCATTTTTTTAATCTTGCTTTTCTCCGTACATATTTATAAAAGAAAAGAAAAGAAGCCTTCTGGGGACTTACCCATTCCCTTTATGGCTTAGTAGCTAGGTTTCCTAGGCACCTTTTGAAAAAGCATTAAAATAGTCTATTACCAACTTCTGCCCATGAAGAAGTAAATGGAATAAAGTCAAGATGCGCATATTTTTTATACCTACTTTTCTGCTAACCTGTTTCCTTGTTGGGACCCTTCTACTTTTACCATTCCACACTATAGACTTTTTATTTATATACCTATATATACACACTTATACATAGTCTTATATGCTATGAATTTGTTGTTAAGGTTTCATTTTCAGAAATATACAGCACCATATTAAATCATCATTTAATAACACAAATAATGTATGAAAGCTCATGGCTGAGGCAGAAATCCAACCCAGAATCTCTGAGTCTTAGTCCAATGCCCTGTCCATCAGAACTGTTCAAAAAGTACATCCTTAAGTTCAAAGGCAGAGCTCACTGAGAAGCAATAGGAGACATAATGTCGTAGTACTTTATGCATTGGCGGTTTGAGTTTCACAGAAAGAAGGAAAGAAACAGTGGTTGAACATAGTATTGATTGACATATGTTATGAATATATACAGACACACACTTAGAAGAATACTAATTCCTCACCTGGTTTTGTGTTTTATCCGCATAAAGGATGATAACTAAATTGCCAACTAACTGGCAAATTAATTCCCCAAAAAAATCTGGAGGAGCTTGTCTTCAAATTAATTTTTTTTTTTTTTAATTTCTAGCTCAGTTTGACACGAACATCAAGCTAACTACTTAAAAAGTAGTCAAATATTGCTCTTAGTTTACAGCTTTCCAACCTCATCGGTATGATATTAAATGTAATGAAAAAGTCTAGAAAGTTCTGAATCTACTTACTTCATCTACAAAGCAGAATCATTTAGCAAAAGGGTTGAAAAGCCAAGTATTACATTTACAGCAAATAAATGTTTCGCATATAAGAAATACAGAAGTTTGTGTTACTCTTGTAGGTGAGATTAAAATTGAATTTAAAAGTAGTGACTTTCAAAGGCAATTAAGTATTCAGTTCCCCCTGCTGTTCAGTAAGAGTCAGATACCTTAATCCCCAAAGCAACTTGGAAAATCCTAGGACTTTTACTTCCCTTTTGCTGTCCTGACAAACTACTGCAACAGAAGATAAACAAGTGAAATTGAGACTACAGATTCGATTATACTTCTCGGGAATGGAGGAGTCCAAAGTGGCTAACAGAACTAATCTGTTTGTGTAAGTGATGTATGATTAGATGTTTGCACAGTTCTCTGTAGATGCAAGGCAGTGTTTACAAATGCTAAGTATCTTTATATGTAAATTAGCTGCCTCTGCAGAATTTTTTTCTGGTGAGTCAGCAGCTACTCATTGCTTAAATGATGCTCTTGTTCTCAGAGTACTCCTTGATGCCTCCTGAACGTTTTTTCCCTATGGAAGATAATGCCTTTTGCAATGCAAGATCCAATTCATCTGACAGTCATGGATTGGATGCATTGCTGAGGGGAGATAATGGGAATTGTGGATTTGCAGAACACGCTGTCCTCTAAAGCTCTTCTTGCATCTATTTACTGTTTTCCCATATCTTTAGCATCACATTATGGTCTTAGATCTCCAAGAAACTCTTTGGCAAAACAGTTTTACTGATACTGAACATTCTGGGGTTTATTAAGATTGCATAATAATAATAATACAAAAATTAAATTAAAACATTGCCTCAGGCCAAGAACAAAACACCTTTTACTGGTACAGACCTTGGGGGAAAACACAGAAAAAGCCACCTGAGAAAGGCGGAAAATAATCACCCTTTCCCCCTTTGACTCAGCATCCTTCCTGAAAAGTTGGAAATTCAGGTTTGCCCAGGAAGATGAGATGGACTTCCCAAAGAACTTCATACCCTGAGCTTGTGCAGGATAATTCAAATTCAGATGCAGGGTAGACACAGTCAAGTATAAGATGTAGCAATATCCATTTTCCAGCACTGTTTTCCAGTGTTTCTCAGAATCTTCTTAAAAACCAAACCAAAAGAAAAATGATGAAAACCAACCCTGTCTCAAACAGGAGAGCTAAAATGAGATGAGGTCTTTGTGATTCATACTGGTCAAACATAGTATTGCATGCCTACACCAACTTTGGATTCCCCTTTAAATGCATTTATGGTCTGGACTACAGCAGCCGTTTCAGTTAACATGCCATCATAGCCATATTCCCCAGATCCTCAACTATTTTTAACACGATTCTTGTCAAGCATGCAAGCACTGCAGCCTGAAAGCATGGTCCAAGCTCTCTGTTGCTGAATATATAACTTTTTATTTACTCTTATGAAAGTACATGGGTGGAAGCCAGGACAGGTAGCCTGGGAGGAATACAGAGAAATTGTCCGAGCAGCCAGGGATCAGGTTCAGAAAGCTAAAGCCCCGATAGAAGTAAATCTGGCCAGGGACAGCAAGGGCAACAAGAAAAGATTCTATAGGTACATCGGGGATACAAGGAAGACGAGGGAGAACGTGGGCCCTCTCCAGAACAAAACGGGAGACCTGGTTACCTGGGACATGGAGAAGGCAGAGGTACTCAATGACTTTTTTGCCTCGGTCTTCACCAGCAAGTGCTCAAGCCTCACCACCCAAGCTGCAGAAGGCAAAGGCGGGGACTGGGAGAATGAAGAGCTTCCTGAGTGTGGGAGAACATCAGGTTCGAGACCATCTAAGGCACCTGAAGGTGCACAAGTCCATGGGACATGATGAGATCCATCCGCGGGTCCTGAAGGAACTGGCGGATGAAGTTGCTAAGCCACTATCCATTGTATTTGAGAATTCGTGGCAGTCAGATGAAGTTCCCACTGACTGGAAAAGGGGAAGCATAACCCCCATTTTCAGAAAGGGAAAAAAGGAAGACCC
>NW_008824900.1:2599889-2610552 GCF_000699105.1 Pygoscelis adeliae | reverse complement strand
CTCTCCTATGAAGAAAGGCTGAGAGAGTTGGGGTTGTTCAGCCTGGAGAAGAGAAGGCTTCGGGGAGACCTTATTGCAGCCTATCAGTACTTAAAGGGGGCTTCTAAAAGAGATGGGAGCAAACTTTTTAGCAGGGCCTGTTGGGACAGGACAAGGGGGAATGGCTTTAAACTAAAGGGGGGTAGATTTAGACTAGATATAAGGAAGAAATGTTTTCCGCTGAGGGTGGTGAGGCATTGGCACAGATTGCCCAGAGAGGTGGTGGATGCCCCATCCCTGGAAACATTCCAGGTCAGGTTGGACGGGGCTCTGAGCAACCTGATCGAGTTGAAGATGTCCCTGCCCACGGCAGGGGGGTTGGACTAGATGACCTTTAGAGGTCCCTTCCAACCCAAACTATTCTATGATTCTATATGTTGACTGCTTGCATCAAATATACCTCAGAATTACACTGTATAGCTAAATCACCACTAACATTGAGATCTGTAGTCAGTTCCATTGCCTTTAATTAGGAAAACTAATACAAATTTTCCCTGTACTGAATACAATAGTTTTAAAGTTGGGGCATGTGGTAGCTGAAATTTTCTGATGTGTTTTACTACCTGCGGCATTCAACCTCCAGCATCTCTCTCTCAAATTGAAATTTGCCAAATTAGCCATAGTTCTTGCACTTTAAGTATTGCTAGTAAATGTAGGGAAGAAATTATCCAGTTCTCTTTTGGAATTCAGTGACTGTTAAAGAAACTATAGGTAGTACCTCATTTGATCAGAAGTTGATCCATAACCATTCAAAATAATTTTGTTTCAGTATCTCTTACTTAAAAATGTGGTTTTTTACAAGAGAGTTGTTTACCTCTATGCCTACCAGATCCCTCCTAAATAAGTCACAACTATTGATTTCTGACATTTCAGTCATGTAAATCACATCACCTATTTCAGTAGCAGACTTTATGCCTCTTTATTAACCAGGCTCCTAATACTGGGACACAAGTTATGTAATAATGTCATTTCTGTTAAGTCCTGCTTTTTTTTTTTTTCATTACCCATGCTTTTACCTGAAATAAGCATTAATTTATTGTCACTTTCCCCATTTTGCTACTAGTTTTCACTACTCTATTGATCTAGAGGCCACCCAAATGATACAATTTTTTTTTCACCAGAAGACCACCACCAGCTCTCAAAACTAGCGGTACGTATGACACGCTGCTCGTACATCCAGGATTTTACATTCAAAACTTTTTATATTTCATCTTGGTTATCTTAAAGACAAGATACTTTAAAAACATTACTTAGATTTCTCCTTCTTTCCAACATTCGCATTTGTACTTGTATGTTATCCCATGGTGCAGAGCAGCGCTAAGCACGTTACTTATCCTCATTTTGAGAGTGAGTGCAGCCTCTAACCTCAGCTTGGAGAAGACAGTGGGCTGGCCTGTCGGTTAGGGGGAGTTACAGGAGGTTCTTCCAGTCCTCAATAGCGCAAGATTTCAAATAAGGACAAATAAGGACCTTCCTTACAGAGATCAACAAGTCTGTGTGGGATACTTTCTGGTGGACCTGAACAACTATGCACACTTATGTCCTGTGCGCTTCTCCAGTTCCTTTCATTAACCTCCTCACAAAGACTTTTGTCATCTCCATGCTGAGGCACTGATACTAGTGCAAACTTCAAACTCTGTGAATTTAAACTACCGCTTTAAGAATCACTCCAAAACACTTTGGTTCAGGAGTTCACCAAGTGACTGACTGTGATTGTAAGCTTCAGTGCTCATCTCCTCCCCCTCGCTAACAGGGAGCTATTAGCCACTCTGAGATTTCAAACAGCGAGGCTGATCAAAGGCCCAACGGTCACAGCCACATAAACCTACTGAGACTTAAGAAGAGTGAAAAACGTGGGCTCAGTGGTATTATAAAATGCACATACGTGTTCCTCTGCCTTACAGGGAGTTGCACAGCTGAAGAGAGGAAATATTCCCTATTTATATGTCAGCTTTACTTTCATCTCCGGGTAATTCGGGCAACAAAAATTATGCAGATATGCTGAGTAGTGAAGAACTACAAAATAGATAATTAGCTAAGCTTGCTTACTTATTGTGGAGATATTTTCTCTCTTCCTTTATTTTACCTTTCCTATAACAAGTTCGGCATTCATGTAGGCTGTAAAGCGTAACACAAAGGAGTAAAATAAAATTATGTAACCATTTTCTTACACTATTGGAAAAGGTACAAAGAGAGCGATAGTTTGAAAGTACCCAAACAATGCAAAGCTTACCACATCTAAGTGGTGAGACAGACTGAAAAATCCCAAAGTGCTACAAAAGCTATCGTGTAAGAGACCAAATCCACAAGGTGCAAGCTCTTGGGCTGGATTTCTAAATTGTACACCCCAATATTGAGGATACCGAGACAGAAAAGCTACGTGAATAGTGAAGCCTGGCTGGCATGTGTTGGAAGCTCATTGTGACTTCTGATTGAACAGCATCCTGCTATTTAGCCATTTCTAGCAATTCTCTCGCATGTGATTTCACTGGTACTAGCCCAGAATAAGCTTGCATGGCTATTCTTTCCCTGGTCTCCTCTGCCAGATGTTTACCCCCAAATCATAGGGTTCCATTTGCCTTTGAAATTTCTCTTTTAGATTTGTTTCACACGGTTAAAAGACTAAGTTTGAGAGACAAACAGGCAGATAAATGGCAACAGAATTGTACAAGCCTCTTTTTCCTAGAGAACAGGCTGAAGGTCAGTTGTTGCAGTACAGCTAGGGAACCCTGTTCTTGGCTTCAGCATCCAGGGCTGACTGTCTGCTTTCCTCCAGTGCTGGGACAGCCAGCATCACACAGAGTAGCACATAGACCTTCACACTGCTTCCACCCTCACTTGAGGGGCAGATGGGACCCTGGTTGTTATCTTCCTTGTGCTTGCTTAGCTACCTCTTGCTTCGCAGGACTGAGGATGTATTCATCAATGTTTAAGGCCAGACAGGTGTTAAGGTATTAGCTTGAGTGGGGCTTGGATCATGCTTCCTCTACTAATGAGGAAGATACAGACAGAATCAAAATCTACTTTCTGCCTCAGGCAGCAGGTTAGCATAGAGGGAGAGGAACATTTCTCTCTTAAGTAAAAATCCGAAAACATAAAGACTAGGATTTTTAGTTGGGGTTGCATAAGATGCAAATGCAGACATTTTAATTAAACACTAGACATTTGTGTTATGCCAGTTGAAAGCTTCAGCACATTTACTAAAATTTCTTTAAGGAAGCCAGTATGTCTCGATTACGATACTGTCAGCAGCATACACTTCTGTAATCTTATGCTTTCAGCTACTTCTTACCAAACATGCTAGAAAGAAAATTGTAGGTCAAATATCACATAGGACTCAAAGGATCACAACAGTAGGCTGACAATCACACATCTGTGCTACAAGCATTCCTCAACAGTCCAATTGTTTAGAGAAATAACTCACAAACTTAAAGAACGTACCACAAAACCAAGATGGCAAATCAGCAGCATGAGATATATATAATGCAGAACTGTATAGAATTCAGCACCCTGATTCTGTGAGCTGACTTTAGGTCCAGAGAGCACCCAGCCTCTGTGGTGTGCTAACTTTGCTACTCAGAGCTAGTGCAGAGCTTCACGCTGTGCTGCCATTCATTCTCAAGGATTAGGCTGGATCTCGTCAATATCACATTACATAGTTAAAAGTTCAGAAGCCACTTATATCCGTACTCATAACCACCTTATCCATACTATGAGCAATTATGATTCATTTAGATGAATCATTTATTCACTTATACAGAGTCTGAGCAAGAACTGTGTGTTGATAAACCTGGTGGAAAGTTTCTTCCCTACAAATAAATTTCTCTATGTATACCATAGTTTTAAAAAACAAGTGTGCCTTCCATTTTGGAACAAACTCATTTGGTTATCTCATGGATTCATTTAGAATCTCAGGAAGGAAGGAGAGGCACTGTAGGCAATAAATGGGGGGGAGAGGGAGAGAAAAAATGAAAGCACCTTTTTAAGAGTAAATGTTCAAATAAAATCAGTTTTGGATGCTTAATATGAACAGGGGTCCTGCAGTCCCTAAGTTTTGTGCGATGGGCTTGCCGCAGTGCTCTTGCAGTGATCCAAACCAATTAGCTGCTCAGACTTTTGCCTCTTTTGTAGTGGCTAGACTGTTCTCACTGTATTACTCCTCTATTGGTGTGAAATTACCTCCAGCTCAGGAGGATCACTTGAGCTGTTAATGGAAAGTTTAAGTTGTATGTAGGACCTTCCACAGCCAGGATTAATTTCTGCCTGTAAGCATAATTTGGTTTTCTAAATACCGTACTTGGAAGATTTTGTTGCAAAATTAGCTTTGATCTATGTAAGCCACAGTTGCTACTGGAAGACTTAAGAGGGACGGTATACGTTATATTTAAGGTATAACATGCACATGTCTTTAGCAAACATTTGCTCTAGTTTTAAAATGCAAGCTAAAGTGATGTTATCTTTTCGGTGCTAAGTTCTGCTTATACTCTACTAAATACATACAGGCCTAGATTTGAATCAAAAAACACAATATTTTGTAAACAAAATATGAACAGCTCCTATGTAGATCATGATCCATATTTCTCTTTGACAGTATAACTGCATAGCTAAAAATTCCAGCTCAAGTAGCGTGTCAAGACAGCTCTTGGAAAGTGAGGGATAAGAAGCAGGAGAAAGTCTCTGCCGTGCCCTCCGTGCAGCTGCAGAGGCTCGTCCTTCTTGCTGTGCACAGCTGAAAGGGGTTCACTGCAACACGTTGTGGGATGATGCATTCTAGAGCAGTAAAGTCATGTGCAGGCTCAAGGCTTGCACAAGCAGACCATCAACCTTTTCTCTTCTTTCCAAAGAGACCATTTTGGAGACAAGCCTCACATATGGTAAGAGCACAAGACAACATCTCTCCACCTCACTTTAAGATTTAATACAGGCTTGTGTTTTGGCACCCCAAAAAAAGAAACTGATTTAGTTGGACTCTGCTGCATTTATTAGGAAAAATATTCATGACTAGGACAAGACACCAGCTAGCTTTTAATAGTGCAGACTTGGAGGTACCTCCAGCTATCTAGAAAACACGAGTGCAATTGCCTGAGCAAACTACCAGATACCAAAGCATTGTACAGCACTAAAAATATCTGTACTTAAAACTGGCATTTCAGCAAGCATCTACTGGGAAGATACCAAAGATTTGGGTTATCTTACTTTGCATAACAGGCAGTTTTCTTCCACAGCAGAAATATCCGTATCCTTCAAGATCTTTAGGCAGCATGCCTGGCTGGAGTGACAGCTTATTCTACACAGGCCTCCAGAAATATCCCACCTCCCTGTGGAAACTCTACCTGGAGAGCAGAAGGAAGACCAAGGTTGTGTCAGAGGCACAAGCTAAGTGCCTTTTTTTAAAGACCTGTAATGACATTGTTCCTTGCACCAATTTAAATGAGCTTCTTCCACCAGCGAGGGAGAGCCAAGGCCCACAGAATTCAGATTGAAATTTCACAGCTCAGATGCACCAACAACTACAAGTTAGTGCCTATCACAGCAACTGAAAACTTAAATACATTTTTAGTTATTCACTCTAGATAGTGATAGATTAATACAGGTATTGCTCTTACAAGTGTGTACTCTGCTCAGGAAATTAAAAAGGAACAATTACCACCCAAAGAATTGTTTCATATTAAAATGGTGTATATCATATTCATGACTGAATGCATCATGAGCAGCCCATAAATCCTCAAAAATATACATGGTCCAGTGACTTTGTTATAGATATTAGGAGGTAGGAAAAACTTTAAAGTATTTCATAGACATCAATGTTGACCTCACATAGGAACACAACAGTAATTTAACCATTCAGTCACTTTACCTGCCAGGCACAAACAAAAGCCACTGGCACGTAAAGACTGGCACCAAAAAGTATTTTGGTACACTGGAAATGTCATTCTTTGTGCTGTACAAAGGGAGCAGTTTTATGCTGCAGATAAATTATGCAACTTCTTAGACAAAGCAGGTAGCAACTTCAGTAGAAAAAGAAATATACTTCTCTATAAAGACACTTGAAACCTACATTACACAATAAACCTACGATCACAATAAACATGAAAGAAGTCAAATATGGGAAGCTACACAAAAGCTATACAATTCTTCTGCAGCTTAAATCCCACTCTGCTGAGAATGCCCACTGCAAAGTTAGCAGGAGTGGCACTGCTCCCAAAGGCTGACCCCACACCGCCGGGCACAGTCTTGCAATACCTGAGCAAGGATGATGCGGCAGGGCCAGGCGACAGCTCAGCACTCAGCAGATGCCAGGAGGGAACAAACCATGTCTCAGGTCGACCTGAGCTTGAAAAGGGCTCCTGAGCCGTGGGAAGAGCAGCAGGTGAGGCTGCTCAGAGCAATTAAGACTCATTAGAGCTCTCTGGGCCTTGAGGAGAGTTAAGGACAAAGCTTGAACAGGACCACAGAAAGTCGCTGATATATCAGTCTTTGTGCCCATCTAGGGGAAGAGCAGATCTGTTCTCCCATCATTATCCCCCACCACACAGAGCTGCCTACAATTCACTACAAGTATTTTCGCTACATGATGAATTTGTCCCCGTGTGAATATTCAGTACTGATTTGCAGTGGCAGTGGCAACCATAAAGACTAAAATACATGCCCATCTTGAAAGAACCTATCTTGTAGATGCTAATGTCAACTTTATTAGGGTTTATGGGGTGGAACAGTAGCCAAAGCACCCATAAAGCTCTGCTATTTGAAATTCCTGCAGAACTATTTCATATTCAAAACATCAGTGACAGAGAGGAAGCACATGTCAAAAATCAGACAGGGTCTTAGGATATGTGTTTGTTTACACCATTGCAAATGGGGAAATGCTACCAATCCCAATTTTTCCACTCCCTTTGCAGGCGTGTTAGAGATCACAGGAGGCTGACAAGCAGGGAGTCTAACCCCAAAATGGTTTGGTGGTTTGTTGGTTTTTTTTTTTTAATTTCTTAAAAGAATTCCTCTGGCATAACTAAAACAAACAAGACCACTTGACTGCTACATGGTACAATTGAAAACTGTTATGTTGCATGAAAAACAATGCAAGAAATGGCTTGGGGAGATACATCTTTTCATCCTTAGCATTGTACTTTAACAACATACACAATGCAAGACTTGTACTTCAAGGGAAAGCAGCAGTTACTTTTTTTCCCCCAGAAACAAAAATATTTCTTTTGAAGAAAACCAAAACAAACAAAAAACCCCACAACCCCCCCATTTCCTCCTTCATACATATTCATTATCTAGTCACACTGGAGCAGAGCTTGGAAGCAAGCCATATATGTGCTGTGCATACACTCAGACATTACCTGGGCCCCTGGCAATAGGAAAAGACTGAAATATTGCTCATATTTTTCTCCCCGAACATAATTTCTCATGCCGTTCTGCTGACTGTTGAAGAGGTTTTAAAGCCTCTCTCCCTTCATAACATATATACTCTCATCTCTGAAGAATATGTCAGCTATAAAGAGGAATGGGGATCCTCAGAAGAAATTCAAAGCAGAGAGAAAGGAAGGACTTGCTCATTTTTAGTAACCGAGAGACAGCAAGTAAACTTTGGTAGTTAGGAGCCACCACTAACTGCCCCTAACCATCTCAAGCTGAAGTTGGCACTGGGTGACATTTAAGAGAACTGGATGTGGACTGTGTAGGCTCAGGGGCTGGTTTGGAAGCATTGAAGAAGCCACCACAGTGTGGACGGCCTTCATGAAAGGCGAGGAGCGGAGGCCCACATTGCCAGCTCCCTTCGTCTCGGTCGGGGCAGAGAGAGATTAAGACCCTGAGGGGCTGGCTTTGGCCCTGAGCCCTGCAGTGCAGGTGCCCCATTGCGCTGGGTTGACAGCTTGCTGGCTTCGTCAGTCCCCTGGCTCCCGTCATGCTGTTTTCTCTGTTTGGACTCTCTGCTCTTACCTGAACCACCTGTCTTGAGTCTCCCTGCTGCCAAACACAGAGGATTTTTTTTGTTTCATTTGGTGAATCTAGGTCTTACCGACACACTAGTAACCACCAATAACAAATTATCAATACTTATTTATATAAAAGGTTTTTTCCTCTATTTTTTTGTCTAATCTTAAGTCTCCCCAAACCCTGGATGTACCCAAGTCTTGAGCATATTACAAATTAAGACAGCAGAAGAGTTTTCAAAGCTTGACAATTCCTATGGTGTACTTTATATTTCAAGTCAGTTCTAAAAGCTTGAAAAAACCCTAACTTTACCTGCAAATTATTAGTTAAGTTTGTAGCGTCATTCAATCTGTAATGTACTTATACGCCAAAAATGCTCTGAAGGGAGAAAAGAACCATGCGAAATTATGAATTTAAATAAAGAATAAGAATTTAATACATAGTAATTCCTTACAATGGGAAGAATTGCAATGAGATTTTTAAATGAAATTAAGTGTTGTAAGTAAACACTAAGAATATTTTGGTTTTTGTTTACAGAATCATTAGCTAAAGCAAGGAATGAAACTCACAAAGGAAGGGGAATTAACATTTGTTGACATTTTACTGCTTTTAGTTTTTATGTAAACTCGAAGCAATTAAATTATGTTTAAGACATTTTTGCTGTAAGTAGTTTCCATTTACATTCCTAGAAATAGTAATCCAACTATTTTATTGCATTGTTGGGAGCCCTGTAGCAACAGACCAAATATTTAGCAACAGCTCTGTTTGCCATCTCTAGAGCTGAAAACCAAAGACTTGAATCAATTTAATTGCATCAGTGTTTCTCGGCTACTGCACCAGAATGTGTTGTTCTTGAGTTTAAAGGGTCTATTCCTACCTGCCCCCACAGCAGTCTCCAAATAAACCTATAAATCCTTGTTCTGTAGCACATGAATTATCAGTAACTTCAAAATAAATGAAGACAAAAATGGTTGAATATTTAAACGTGTAGCAACTCCATCCCATGATAGATCATTTCAAACCAAAATTCATTTTTTTCTTTGATATCTACTACTGCTATAAACTTCCAGTTTATCATATAACATTACAATTTATGGTATAACCAGCTTGTGTACTGACTATAAACCCTTTGTCAATGCCACTGTAAAGACTTTATAGTCCATAAATAATAGAAGAGCGATAGTATCTATCCTTCTTATTTTGCCCAGCACATCCAGAATATAGGACTCTAAACATGTCAGAGGATTTGCTTGTTTTACACACAATATAGGTTATGTAAAAAAATAAAAAAGGTACATTTCTCTGAGTATTTGGCTTACACAAAACTCATTCAAATAAATAGAAAATAAGTCACAAGTGGGACTCTGTCTTCGCCTGTTATAACCCAGGAATAAAAGACACACACAAACAAAAATCAGACTTAATTTACTGCAGCATTCATCTATGGCCAGGGACTACAAAAAAATTAATTTCCTATCTCCTAAATTATTAAAGAGAAGATGGCTTTTCTTCATGTGTAATCACTCAGGGAGGAATTTACTTAGAACTTTGCATGTAGCTTATCACCTGTTCCCGGTTCTCTGTGATGTACAGATTTGGTCAAGACATACCTTTCTCTCCCAATGTAGTGATTCCAGACCCAAATCTGTCACACATTTACCTTTACAGCCCACTGAAGTTAATGTTATTTGGGGGGGTGGGGGTGTTACCTGACATTGAGGCAGAATGAAGACAAAAGACTTTTCCTCACATTGCATCCCTTCATACTGTACATGACAAACCAGTAACAACCTCACCTGCTGTGCTTGCCAGGCACAAGGAGTTGTCAAGGTTTGTGCTTCTGGCTTCTCCTATGCATACAGATTCCCATGCAGGGATGGTTATTTCATTTTTCATACTGCTAGCAAAAGACAAAATGGGACTGCTTAGAAATAAACATACAAGGAAGTGTCACAACTTTAAAGTAGTCTAAAGGCCATGTTATACCACTCCCATTTTGTAAGTAAAGAAGTTATTTACACTGAAGATCATGAAAAGAAGATGCCAATTTGTCCCTGAACTCTTATCCCAGATGTAGCAGGCAAACAAAATTTCCATCACTCTCATCCATAGCCTCAGACATTCCTTGACACACTAGATTGCTCTCTTAGCACACAAAATTTCCTCAGTCTGTTGTTCTTTCCCTCCAAGTTTGTTTTTTGAGTGTTTTTCGCATTATACAGCTCTCCTCCTGCACCCCTCACGGCAGGATGCTCACGTTGCCTTACCAGGGACTGCCCCTTCTCATCACATCCTTCCAAGCACTGCAGCAGTAGGCCTTCCAGCACAAAGTCTCACCTATTGATCCTACAAACCACACTTCTCCTTTATGCTTACACATTCCCCCGATGGATTCCTACGTTGCGCACTTCCTACAAATTGGCAGGCGCCTTCATTTATGTTTCTTACCTCTTTTATCAACTCTCAGAACAGTGCATATTGACACCTTTCTCACTGCAAAATATAACGATGGGGTGAGAACCTTTTCTCCCTTTTCAGCTCAATAAGAAGGGGAAAGGAAAAAAAAAAAAAATCTGTCCCTCTTTCTTTTCCAAACCCAGGAAAGGGATGGGTCCCTTCGTGCGTGGTATATTGCAGCTCTCCACAAGATCACGTTGCTACAGCTCTTCTAGTCTTAAGTCCC
>NW_008824900.1:2555872-2599871 GCF_000699105.1 Pygoscelis adeliae | reverse complement strand
CGGGCAATGAAATACCCTTGTGAGTAGATGTAGCACATCTTTAAATGTTGATGTATTCAAATATCTTTATAGAGAATACGACACAATAAGTCTCAGGTGAACCCTTTGGGAATTCCAGGAAAAAGGCTGCCTAATCTCCAGTTAAACAGGCCTATTATCTCTCACTCCCCATGAGAAAGTGAAGCAGAACTGATTTGATTAAGAGCAAATTAACCTCTCTAACACAGCTACCCAGGGTTTTACACCTGTCACTTTAGTATGGCAATTTATATTTATTCAAAAAGCCATGAGACAGTAAATTAAACATTGCCCTAATTAGAAAAATGTCATATGTTACAGTGGGGTAGCAAACTGCACTACTTTCAAACAGTTCTTGTGCAAAGTACATTTCAGTACAGCATTAATACAAGTAGGGTCAATATTTTTTACACTGTCACATCTGAGCTGAATGCCATCATGCCACAAGTGTCTATTTAAAGTTCTGTCAAACAATAAGGCTGGACTATATTCAAAGTTCACCATAGACCCAAATTTGTTTAGAGAAAGCCATCGACACCTTAATTACCATATACTCCAGTACTATTTTTACCCTCTAATGTTACAGTATAAACCAGCTCTCCTCCTAATTAGATCTGTTGGCACAGCAGTCTTCCTAATGTTGTTTGGAATAGATAAAAGGTAAATTCTTCAATAGGTTACAAAACCTTATAATATCAGATGTCAGAGTTACATTTGCTTCGTCAGATAATTACTTACAGGTGAACCTCAGTGTTTCCAAAAAATCTAAAACTGTACAATATAAATTTTTAGGCTTACAGAAAAACCCTTAGATGTCTTACAACCATATGTAGTAACTTGCATGCTAATTTCAAAATAAGAAAAAGAAAGGCCAAGTTGTGACTGCTCTCTCAACTCCTGCTCAGAGTTTGGCTAGCACACAGCTCGTGCTAAGGCCTGATGTATGCTGGGATCAGCGCCATTAGGTCAAAGCGAGGGCAACACACAGGCCAGACACGATGGCCAGAAAGGGCTAAAGGTCATTATGCAGCCACTATCACCTGCAGCTTGCTGTCCCCTCCGGCCATCATCCTTGCATATTGATGGATGTGCAAGGATGGTGGATTATCTGCAAGAAGTGAATTTTGTCAGAATCCACTAACTCATGGAAATGGTATAGACCAAACTTCCAAGCTAGAAGGTGTAAATATGTCAGTTTACCCAAAAAAGCTTTTGAAGTGGATCCAACAGCAGCTGGACTGCTGAGGCTTTCTTGTTTCCCAGTGTGATACTGGGGACACCTGCACCGTGACAGAGGAGGAAGGATGAGCGCTATTAGCCAGGTAACTAGTTTGCTCGTAGGTGTGCAAGTTACAATTTATGAATGAGAGAACTTGTGAGTTAGAAACCTCATGAATTAAGTGATGAATTAGTGAAGTTATGTGTTAGACTAGTCTGTACAAAGGGGACTGATTCCTTGTTGTGTGTCTTTGTTTTCTTTCGTAACGAGCTCATAAAATACAGTTTAATTTACAGAGTACATAATCCTGTGAATTTGAGAGATCCACATGGACTGTAACACAACTAGGAAACAAAAGTCTAAAAATAATTACTTTCTAAGCATTTCAGAATAGCTTGATTCACGTTACAGACCAACATGCAAATTGTGCAGGTGAAGTTTCTCAGCACCTTGACAATACTATGAAGATGATAGTTGTGATGAATTTTAGCAGCCCTGCTGCTTCTGCTTTTTTTTTTAAATTATCCCTAGCTTTTTAACAGCTTTAGTTCTCTTCCTATCTAAAAGCAGTATGCATACTGTAATTATAACACAGATAATGACCCTTTTGAGAAATAAGTACAGATTATACAGAAATTTCTTCAGAGTTGCTCTGAGGAAACCCTATAATAATGAAACTATCTGAACTCTTAACAAGAAAATAATTTAGATCATTATTCCCAACAATAAATATTGGACATACACATTTGTTTTGCTTAGCTTGCTAAAAGGAGGCCAGAATTATTATTTTTAAAAGATACGTATGTATATATAGAATCATAGAATCATTTTGGTTGGAAGAGACCTCCAAGATCATCGAGTCCAACCGTCAACCCAACACCACCATGCCCACTAAACCATGTCCCTAAGCGCCTCATCTACCCGTCTTTTAAATACGTCCAGGGATGGGGACTCAACCACTTCCCTGGGCAGCCTGTTCCAATGTTTAACTACTCTTTCAGTAAAGAAATTTTTCCTTACATCCAATCTAATATATATTTATATATCTAATATATATTTATATATAGACAGAGATTTTCTATATTATATATAATTATTAATTTAATATATTTATATCTGTGTATAAATATAGATAAGTATATATACATAGATAATTATAAAATATATAAAGAAGTAAGGCGGTTATTTGCCAGTAAATGAAGGATCTTGACTGGAGGGGGAGATACGACATTTATGACGCACAGGCATAATGAACACCAGCTTAAGGTTGGTATACCAGCGAGAGCTCCTGCTGCAGTTTATACGTGAAAGGCCTTGCCTGAATTGCAGCTTTCCCTCCCCACCGTCAACGCTGCTTCTCCCTCCACTGCCCAGACCCCGCAGGGCCCTGTGCAAGGGCAGGCAAGTCAGCTCCCACACAGCCTCTCCTCACCAATGCTGTTAATTTGCTCCCTTAATTTCTGTGCGTGTTTCTTTTCGCAATCCATACATTCTCAGACTTGCATTTGGTCTGGGAAATGCTAAAACTGTCTACATTCACCTTACTGGTAAATCAACTGAGAAATTAAGGGATCATCCATGGCAGTGTTTATCACAAAAGGATAGTCCCTAGACCTTTCTCCAGAGCCACTGAAGGTCAGATCAAGAAAAGCAGTTCTTCAAATCTAATGCAGCCATTATCCCTTATCAGATTTGTTTTTAAATAGATAACATCAAAACCAAAGGGAGCCATCAGAAGCAGAAGTCAAAAAGAGAAATAAGAGATTTGCTGTTTTATAGCTGTAAAAGAGTAAAGATCCATTAAACAGTTCTGCAAATCATCTTGTTTTAGCACAAACAAGAAAAGTCTACCAATAATTTTTACACTGTCTAAAGGTCACTAAGTATAGAAAATTCCTCAAAATATACTGTCACAGATAACTATTATTTTTATGCATTATCATCAAGCTTCCAGGCTTTACGTACAAAGGACTAGCATCATAAACGTACAGACATCTGCATTATTTTTTGGAATGACCTTGCCTTTACAGCCTGAGTTGTTAGCAAAGTCATAGTTGTCACCACTAAACCTTTTGTTTGTTCCTTAACTCTTAAGACACAATAGCTGTATAGATTTAAAACTGAAAGGCACGGGTTAAAGATGTACAGATTATCTGAAAACAATGCATTACAGTCAGCCTGCCTTGTCACCAACCCTCATATTCAATGGAGATAAATTTGTCAGTAATATATTGCCCGATTCATTGAATTTTGCTGAATTCAGGTTCATTTCCATATATCTCACTCACTTTAACTATATTAAAAATATTTTGGCAATAGTTTAGAAGTAGCTGACAGTGTTATATGTGTGGAGACTATGCTAGAGGATCTCTCTCCCATGGAAAAGAAAAAAAACCAAGACCAAACAAATACTGTCCTTAAAGTATGTCAAGCAACATAACTTAAAATAGCAGCAAGCCCAGCCCGTGTTTTAACATGGGGTGCCATCTCTATCTCATCCTCAGTCTTCCCATGGGCAGAGCTGCAGAGACAATTAACAACCCAGGCTGCCTCATGCTCGTTGCCAGTTTCGCCTGAATGAGGTAATTCACGTGAGCCAGCTGAAGTTAGAGAGACTCCCAATACTGCAGCATGGGCCTAAATTCACACATCCCATTGGAAATGTCATTACTTTCCTCAGAAAATTCCAGCCTAATGTTTTGAAGTTGGACATTCTGATTGCCTGGGACTGTTTTTGGAGAAAACGTCTGCAAAAATCATTATGCCTTTATTTATTTATTTTTGAGAACATGCTTTAGTCTAATGTGGGTAAAAATTTCTATTTTCCCTTAGAATGTCTTTAACCTGCCCAAATCCCATATGATTTAGGATGGGAAACTTAATATTACTCAAGAAAATAGCAGTGGGGTTACAAAGGTGTAATTTATTTCCCCCCAAGTATCCATTCAAAAATCAATCCTTGTGCACCCACAGGTTGGAATTTGTCCAAATGTTGCACATTCAGCGAGTGCTCTGTCTGCATTGTGCGTGCCTCCAGACAGTGCACAGCCAAAAGGGACTCTGCTCCTGCAATCGCTTTGAAATGGAGCAAATGAATAGCAGCAGCAGTTCATGTCAAACACAAGCTGTAGCAACAGATCCCAGGAAGGAATATTTTTTAGAAGACTTTAAAATGGAAGTTCACTTTCAGGTCGTGCATTTGTGGATCAGCGAGGAAATGACAGAAATAACAAGGTGGCACCTTATAATTTAATGGTTGAGTAAAATGGAGTTATGGATCATCTGAGAATAAGACAGATTTAAAACAGAAAAAAAATGGTTTTACATTAAAATTTTAGGAACATGAAGCCTTTGGGAAGAAAGGAATAAAAGAAAATACGGAAGGGGCATCTTGTTCATACACACCATATGTATCATCAGGAAATTCCTAAGGAAATAGCAGCAAAAAGTTATGAGAAAAATAGACACATCAGCTCTCAGATACAGTAGATCTGCTATTCTTTTTGAAAAAGCAAGCAACGAAAAAAAAAAAAAGAAGAAACTGTAGGGGTTATAAAAATGCTCTTTAAAAAAAAAGAATACCAATCAACAAGCTCTTTCCCGGAGGTATTTTTTAGCCTATAAAAATCAAAAGTTACCAGAAAATTAGACTGCAGGAAAATACTGTAGCAACAATATTAAATTTGTGTAAGACAACAAGCGAAGAGATGGGCAGGATCACAGTATGTGTATTGGATCACACAGGTGACATTAAAAAAAGCACTGATTGTTTGTAATCATTAACACCAGAGCACAGGTGAAATGTTCACATGTGTAATACCCAGTACCCCAAAATGGCATACAAAAAAAAAAAAAGCCACCTAAATTAAGTGATTAATCTGTTGTGTAAAAGTGCATTATCCAAGCCAGGATTTGAATATACTGGGTGATTTCAGACAGCAGTGCGATGCATTTCAGAGCTACAGGACTTGGATCAACCCAAAAGTCAAAATGTGTATATTAAGCTGGTGCCCACTGTCTCTCTAACAAAAAAATATACACAGCACCTCGGCTGATGCTCATTTTTGTTTGTTTTCTTGATGTTAAAGAAAATAAGCAGGCAATCAGCTCAGTTTCCCAATCCATCTGAAAATGAATCCTATGAAACAATTTGTTCCTAGCTACACCAGAGAGCTGAACAAGCTCACTGGATAATTAGTGATGCCAACACAAGGGAGATGTAGAAGTCCACAGGTACAGGGGGAAGAAAGGATACAGCACAGCCTGAAGTTTACTTAACCATGAAACCACGCTTCATAGCCAAGCTTTAAACAGTTTAAATCATTATGTTCACATCCCCAAAAAGACAGCCTGATCAACACGAAATTAGCTTGAAAATCATGAAACGGAGATACAATGAAAATATGTCATTTTTGTTTGCCTTGCTGGGTCTAGAAAAATATGAATCTTAACAAAGCATCACAATATGGAAGACATAAGACAGCAATGATCTCTCTTTATTGCCCAAATCTAAAAGCAGTGGCTTTGGGTGAGTACTGAAAGATTAATGATTAGATCATACAAGCAAGACAGCACCAAGGCAATGATGCTCTCCCTGAGCCCCTCAAACACCAGCGTGATTGGGAATCGGAGGCTTCAGCACCAACAGAAAAGCTTCCTCTGCAGCGAGTCACAAACAAGCTATTTCTCCAAAACTCAAGGAGTACTTGGCAGCAGATTATGAGTACTGCTGTCCTGGATGGGGTTTCAGGTTGAAGGTTAGTTATCGTCAGAAGACTGAAACCACAGTCAACAGCTGTTGCAGGGGGCAGAAAGGCAAAACACAAAACCACCTCACAAAACACTTGGCTTCCTAAAAAAGGACAAAATGATCTGCCTACTATATTTTTGTTGTCCTTGGAGACAACTGTGATTAGTCAAAAGCTAAGAATTCAACTTTAATAAAAGAGGGGAAGTACTGGAGCAGAGCCAACAATAACTTTTTATGGTTCCGACACCGTTCAAAGAACATGCTGAGTTACCATTTCAGTATTTTGTAGGATGTGGTTGGAATTATATCATCAGATACGTGAATCCAATATGATCCTTCACAAGCAAAAATCAGCAGCATGCCATATGTTGTATATCCTAAACACTAGTCAAAATAGCCTCATTTCATTTGACAGTACAAAGAACTGTCTGGATGTTGCATCTTTTCTTGGCAGACCAGATAGACTCATTGCTATGTTTGTTTCAAGACAGGAAAATCACATGCAGCGCTTGCGTTGCAATCATGAAAAGAATACAAGCTGGAGAAATATTAGTAATATTCTTTGCTCCGAGTGTTGTGGAATTTAATATTCACATTGTATTTTGGTCATGAAGGGTCAAATCTATACGCTTTCTAAAAGTAGACAAACAGCTTTTCTCATACTGAGGGTGCAAAACTCCATATTCCAGAGGCTATTGCACAAACTCATATTATGAGCTTTAAAAAGAAAAAAAAAAAGCTTTTGGCACATACTGAATGTTAATAATGACTTGTGTAGAATTATTATTTAGAAAATGGAAAGCACTAAATATCAGTACTACAGAGTCACGGTCAGGGTCCACTGTGGGAAGAAGTCCACAAATGCATAACAAGTACCTGCTACTAAAAGCTTACTCTCTGCACGATTGACAAATACCGCCTATTTTATTCTCTGGTGAGTAAACAATGGGATTATATTAACCGATTTGTTTGGGGGAAAACAAAATAAACCACCGACGAGTTGCTCTTCAGTAACTTCTTTATCACCTGCAGTCACGCAGCCAAGCAGAATGTGCTGCAGGCTCTGCCATCTTATCAGTGGCCACACCTCAGTCTGGCAAACCCATGGTTGTTCTTATTTGGTTAATAAGTGTTTTGGCTAATATCAGATTAAATTGTTTTGGATTCACATTGGTGACGGGAGCAATGCTCTCTCAACCCACAGCCTACACATTTCTAAAACAGATGCTCATAGTTAATAACGTAAAACACGTAAAGATTGAAAACCTAAAGTTAATATTGTGCTTATATTGCAAGACTTACTGCTTTTTCTTGTGAAAGTCTAAGTTGATTGACCCAAATTTCAATTTTTCAGTTAATCAATCCAGACTGTGGACAAAATTTTCCCATTGATAGAAACTGATATTTCTTCTGACAGATTTTTTGTAGGTACACCATTAAAAGCGGGGGGAAAAGGCAGGTGCATGTAATTACATACCCAGGTTTGGGGACTTCAGGGTTTCAAGGGATACATGATTGACTGCTGTATATAAGAAAGAAATTTGGGTCAAACAAATGAATAAGAAGTAGATGTGGGGCCAGGGAAAAGAAAGTGGGGAGGGAGCAAAAAAACAGTTATACAGAAATAAATGGAGTGTAGATTTTTGTAAGTAATAAAAACAGATTTTCAAAATACCTCGTGGCAGTTCTAGCGAAGTGCCATGGAGTGGTATATTATTACTCCTTACATGAATGATCTGCTAGGTCTACAGCTGAGGGCAAAACAGGCAGACAGTGTTATCCATTGCACAGTCTTTAATGAGACAATGTGAAGTTCAAGTTGCACACCACGCAATATTTTTCTCCCCTGTTCAATCTATATTAAGTCGATACTCTGCTAAAACCTAACATTTGTTGCATTTTTCCAATTTAGTTTCTGTCAATGTCCCCTAAAAGTGCTGAGCCTATCAAACTGACATCACCCACACAAATTTCAATAACAGTGCTGTAGTGAAAAATGCCATGAAGCAGAGACTGTGCTTTGAGGAAACAGCTCAGCTTCTCATTCACTCTACATCTGTAAAAGCTTGTCTTTTCATCAGGAACTGGAAAAGTCTACAAAGAAGCACACTACGGCAGTGCTCTGAGGCTCCCTTCCCCTTTTATTGATAGCGCGGCAGGAAAGAATAAGGAGCATTCTAGTAGATGGCTGTAATGAAGACTAACCAGAATTTTTAACCAAGTATATACAGAGCTATTTTGATAGCTGCAGAGCTATGTGAACTGCTACATTACACACACAGCTGCTTCCAGTCCCTCCCGCTTGATTTTCATTCTTTTTTGCAGGTTACTAATATCTCAAACTTTTCTATCTGATACTTCCGCTAACTACACAACCAAATGTTTTTTGTTCTAATCTTACTTTTTTTTTCCCTGCTGTTTTTCATTCTGAAAGATCCCACAACACGTAAATGACTGCAAGCCATTTATCTTGTGTGATACTTCACACAACAGCATGTGGGGGGAAACAGTGTAAGTTGTTCCTCTTCCTTTACTATAGCACCAAAATAGAAGCTGCCTTAACAAGAAGGTTTATATTAACTCCTGCAAACTTACAAAACATCAAACAGCCAAAGGTGTTTTTAGATCCCTCCCTCCCCCTGCCCATTGATACCTCTGCCTCTTATTCTCCTAGTCAAAGAGACTGAGAGTTTAACGAAAACAATGCTAATAGCAGAAGTTCTTTATAATTCATTCTAATTCAAGGACAGTCCTGTTTTAAGGAATAGAGAATATTCTCTTCATTATTTCTGCTTCTGTATATCTGTGAGCTTCTATAATAAATGAACTCTGACTTCTTACAGATGAACCCAGCAAAGGAATGAGCACCAACAGGAAGACAGCAAACCTAGTAGTCAGTCAGGCAAACTATACTTCTTAAATTTGCTGAGAAACCGTGAGCCCAGCTGACAACAGTAGGGCCCGATTTCACAGGACTTAAGCTTCTGATGTAACTGAAGCAGAGTTCAGGACGAGGGAAAGGAGGCCAATGTCTCCAGTAAGCCTAGGCGCCTGTTATAAGCAGACTTGGGACAATTCAGGTCATGCAAAGTTACAAGGCATGTCGGAATGCTCTAAAGTCTTTTAAAATAGCAGTTGACTGCAAAAAAAAAAGTAACAAATGGAAAAATATTTTGTACCATAAAGAGAAAAATTGCTGAGTTGTATGGAAAAATACTGTCTGGCATTGTGTAAGCTTCTTTTGTGTTAAAGTACATAACAAAAATTACAGAAGTAGTGAACTACAAAACACATAACAAACGAAGTAAGGGGAAAACAGCTTAAACTGTGCTGGTTTTGGCTGGGGTAGAGTTAATTTTCTTCACAGTAGCTAGCATGGGGCTAATGTTTTGGATTTGTGCTGGAAACAGTGTTGATAACACAGGGATGTTTTCGTTACTGCTGAGCAGTGCTGACACAGAGTCAAGACCTTTTCTGCTCCCCACCCCACCAGCGAGCAGGCTGGGGGGGCACAAGAAGCCGGGAGGGGACACAGCCGGGACAGCTGACCCCAGCTGACCAAAGGGACATTCCACACCATATGGCGTCATGCTCAGCATATAAAGCTGGGGGAAGAAGAAGGAAGGGGGGGACGTTTGGAGTGATGGCGTTTGTCTTCCCCAGTCACCGTTACGCGTGATGGAGCCCTGCTTTCCTGGGGATGGCTGAGCACCTGCCTGCTGATGGGAAACAGTGAATGAATGCTTTGGTTTGGTTTGCTTGTGTGCGTGGCTTTTGCTTTCCCTATTAAACTGTCTTTACCTCAACCCACGAGTTTTCTCACTTTTACCCTTCCAATTCCCTCCCCCATCCCACTGGGGGGGGTGTGGGGGGTGTGGGTGTGAGCAAGCAGCCATGTGGTGCTTAGTTGCCGGGCAGGGTTAAACCACGACACATACCTAGCACACACACTTACAATAGCAACACCTTAATCTATGTCTGATCCACTAACACACTATCTACTCTTTCAGATAACATATTCATTGGGACAGGCAAAAATTTTATATATACCTTCCAGTTCAAGTAAACATGGAGAGACTGCCAAATTTGCCTGTATAAATCACGGCAGTCATGTTTTTATCACATCACAAAACGTGAAAGAAAAGATTACTTTGAGAATACAGCATAAAGGAAAAAAAGGTCAAGTCTTGAATGATTTTTAGGTGTCACAAAATCTGTAGTGATTCACTGAAAATACTAACCAGTTATACTCAGATGTGAAAAGTCTTACACACAAAACCTCACCAGCTCGGAAGATCAACCAGCCAAACTCAACCAGGTAGCAGTGGAGCATGTAGGAACTGGTATGACTGCAGGTTTTGAAATGCTGATTTTGCTCCCAGTTTTCTTTTTGATTACAGAAACTATGTTTTAAAGTAAACAGAATGTGGAGAGGCACTGCTAAAAGCTGTTGACACAATACAAATGAGATCACAAATTAGAAGGGATGTGCCAGTTAATGAACACAGAGCTGTTGATCAGTGTAAAACTCTAAATATTCCTCCCAACATTTTTCTTAATTTTCTTCAAGGAACTGCATTGCTGGGACTTTCATATGTTAATTGGACTTAGGGTGCCCTTTATGTGTGTTTTAGAATTTTTTTCCTCAGAGACTCAAATATATTTCTGTGAGATTATGTCCCTTCATACTTGCAAGGTAACTGGAAATGTTACATATACTTACTTTAATAAATTTGTAAATTAAAAACATTAATGTGGTCTGCTGGGCACTTCTGACATTGCTTAATGTATCAGCACAAGTGTGAGAACACACAATGTCATTAGCTTCGACAAGCAGCAACTCTTCACAATCACTCCTACGCTCATACAATAAAGGTGGGTAGAGTTTACAGGAATGTACAATGAATATGCCTTTGCCATTCATGAATGTCTTCATATCTTCCATGTTTCATCCCGGTTAAAAACTCGGGAATAAGAGGTTTCTCCCATTCCACAGAAGTCCTGTGAGCGAACATGCATATATATATAAAAACGTATCTATGCACTATATCTACCAAAGATAGTTAAATATTATGGAGAGACAACGTTAATATTTGCAGATATAAAAGGATGAGGAAGAAACCACTGTTTCTGGCAGCCAGACCAAGAGTTTCAGGATCGTTAATCTGAGACCCAAATTAGAACAGAGTGAAAATACTCTTTGTAAAAGTAGAACAAGGACAGTTTCATTTTCACATTTTCAAAGAAATGCTTTTCACTTTTTCCTTTTTTTTTTTTTTAAATACAGACTAAGAAGTTTTTGTATAGGTAATCACTATACATTAGGAATGTACTTCATTTCTATTCTAGGTATCTTCTGTCCATTTAAATTGTACCTGTT
The DNA here is from genome assembly GCF_000699105.1 of Pygoscelis adeliae. Lineage (NCBI taxonomy): Eukaryota > Metazoa > Chordata > Aves > Sphenisciformes > Spheniscidae > Pygoscelis > Pygoscelis adeliae. The sequence goes on along the minus strand of NW_008824900.1, from coordinate 2,588,504 downwards.
CTGCAACGCAGTAGTAGTTACTTCTGTACGTGAGTACAGTCAAATTCTCTGTCTTCCTCTATAGCATTTACTGTGATAACTGAAGAGTGGAAGACTTGTTTATCTGATGTAGTTATACCATTTCAATAAGGAAAGATATTTTGCCTTGATGATGCGGTAGCACAGGGGAATCAAAATGATGCAACATCTCTAAAATAATGGAGCAAGCAAAGGTCAAGGATTCTTACTGAATTTGAAAGATTACAGCAATAAAGGTTTTAGAAAGTACTCTGGAAGTTGTATGGAAAGGATATCACTCTCTCCTAAATTTTATAACTATAAAAGCTAACCTACTGCACCAGTAAACTGCAGCTTTTCCAAGATAAAAATAAATCTAAGAATCCATGGAGGAAAAACGGAGAAAGGTTGGAGAGTGGGAAAACACCATTATTGGTCCCTTCATCCTTCCTGACAGAAGAGAAATATGAACATGATCCAGAGAATATGAAAATCAGCCCTGTGTATTGGGAATTTCTTTTTTTTTTTTTTTCCCCCTCCTGATTGGCTGCTATCCTTCTTACGGGAATGTTCATCTTATCTTTGTCTTATAACAAATTTATTGTTACTTTTCCCTCGCTCCTCCACCCCTGTCTCAAGAGATGGATGAGTTCCAAAACCAGCTGCATTCGACTCCCCAACAACATATTCTTGTTGTCATGCCTACAAGACACTGCTTGAACAGGCAATATTGAACAAGACCAGTTTTCTCCATGGTTCTTAAAAAGAACAATGAGATGATGGAGAATTTTGCCAAAGTAAGCACATCCAGACTTTATACAATAAATCTCCAACATATTTTTTTCAGTAAGAACAAACTTCCCACTTTGGAGAGATGAGGAAAGAAAACCAAACAAAAATCCTTTAACAAATTATTATGAAATAGGGTTAACAGGAATTTGGAAAAGAAACAAAAGAAGCTGCAGGAAAGAAACCTCAGCATTGCTTGTACTCTAATAGGAAGGTTTTCAGTTTTAAAAGGCAAAAGGTAATGTAGTTACAATACTAGATAGAGACAAACTGCTTTGCCTTCAGCCTCAGTTTATCCACACAGGAAATAGATTATTGCTCTGAAAGCTGCAGCATTTTCTCTTTATTGAAAGTGTTCACTTTAAGGTAAGAACACTGTTTCAAGCTTATTTCTAAAGCAAAAATAATGTTAATGCATTTACCTCTTAAGACACTTGTTAAAAGAGTGAATTCATAAAATGTTCACTGATGTTAAACCTGTATTGCAACCTAATGCTTCAGTTACCACACTGAACATAAAAGCCTACCATATTATTAATCTTCAATTTAGGATGGAAGGATTTCTGCTCGCCATGCAGAACTCCAGTTATGATGTGATTTCATTCCGACAAAATACACTTTAATTGTGATACCATTAAATTAGAAATAGATGGTTTTGCCCGATATAATGCTTTGATGTCTACAGTTTCAATGCTAATAAAGGTATTATCACCACACGTGTACATTACATTATGTTCATTAATTAGGGCATGAATTAAAAATTTTCCAGGCTATACTAATTCTCAGTCATTTAGATAACTCATTCAAGAAGGGAAAAGGGGGATGGACATGATAAAACAAGTTAAAAGTTAAGGAAAGAAAAGAAGGAGGAACATTGCACTGTGGGATAACTCCTGAATCTAGTTGGTCTCCATGCCAGCAGACTGCTCAATGCTTTTTTCTTATTTGTGCCACTGTAAACTCAAAAGAGATCAGAGAAGTTATGCTCAAAATCTTGTTATGGGTGAAAAGAAAATGCACCTTATATGTCCAGCCAATGATTTGCTAGTACTATAATTGAAATGTTAACAGTCTAATCAAAGAATCATTATTAGTCCAGTTTTAATCATCAAGAGAAAAAAAAAAGAGAATACTGTTACAGAAGCAGAGTCTCAATAATAATACAGTTGCAATTGTTATGCACACAATACTAATATCTAGCCTTTTTCCAGTGTTAATCTTGCCCTTCCACCACCCCTCTGGATCCTAAGGTTGAAGGCACCAGTCTTCGTCAAGCAAAATCATCGGTGTCCCAACTTCCTTACTGGAAAAAGCATAATGTTGAAGGGGTTTCTTCTTCCTCTTCTACTTTCTTCTTTCTGGATTCACATGAAGCTATTTTTTTATGCTTTCTAACACACTCTTAAACCTTCCTCTTTCTTCGTTGGTCTGCAACTGCATGTTACACAGGTGGTGTGTTTTACCTTGGTTAGGTACTTGCTCTTTCCTCTGTTTCTTACCCATAAATGCGCTTTCTCCAGCTCTAGATCTGCATTTCTTCAGCTGTCCACAGGCAAGCTGTTTATAGCCTTTGGGTCTCCAGTGCCCTTGTCTTTTATCATCCCATGCCTGTACCCCTCTACACGACATCTCGCATCCCCACTTGCGAGGCCCCTGCCACCATACCGGGTGCACCATTACCTTACTCAGAAATAGCTCAGGCTACCCAGAATTAAGTCCTTGTTACTACTGTCTATATAAAACCCATGGTTATACCACACAAAGATAATGAAACATGAAACAAACTAGGCACAGCCATCTGGCCATTAGAAAAGTTGCTGTTACAGCTAAGCCAAGGAAGAACAGAGCTCCAGGCAGGTAGAGGCAGGTTTGTTCGAAGCCAGCCTGACAATCGGGCCCCGAGGCCTTGCAAACTCAGTACAAAGCCTGCAGCCTGCTACTAGCAAGAACGATACGGTATTACTAGGAGAAAGCTAAAACTCATGTTAGCGTAGTTTCTACAGAGACTAACGTGACTCACTAACATGAACAAATGAATGAGAAATACTGTGAGAGAAACTGAAACAAAAAAATCTTGGTGGTAAAATATGGTGGCATCTAAATGAGCTTCGCTTCACTATTGACTCTGCTTTTAATCTCAGCCATTAAACAGTAAACAAGCATTTAGCTACTCAAACCATTTCTCAGACATACCATTATGTTGATATTTGCTTTTCTAAAACAGAGAAGAAAATACGGTGCAAATATAATTATGCCTTCCTTTTCATAGCAGGGGTAAAGGTACACAAAACACCAATATTTTACTTTTTTTCTGCTATATCAAATCAACTGTTGATGAGGCAAAATTTTCTTTTCAGTACCTGATGCCCATACTTCTAGCACCTACCACGAGGACCACTTATCCCAGCAGCAGCTGTAGGAGGTCTTGAGAGGAGGATGCCTGCAGCTTTGATACTGTACCGGTGCATTAGGGCACATTCAGTCCTCATCCGCTCCCCTCCTTCTTTCCCAGGCTCAAAAAAAAAAAAAGGATGGAAAGACGATCACTCACCACCTCCCACAAGCTGACTGATGCCCAGCCAGCCTCCATGCAATGGCTGTCTAGGGTGCTTGACCCTCCCTAATCAGAGAAGGCTTCCTCAGAGGGTTCCCAGAAGCTCAGTAAGATCTCAGAGAAGCAGAGCCCAGAAACTGGTACATAAACTGCTGTGTCTGTTGACAGAGCTCTGAACCCTGAAGCAAAGGCAGCAAGACTAAATCCACTTCATGGCTGCAACAACTTGGTCTCCCAGCACACTTAGCAGTGCTGTGAAACCAACCCAGTCACCACAGCAGGGATAACTAGCACCTCTTTTGGGTCCCAAGGCTTCTAACACATTTTCCAAAGGCACTGAGTTTTACTGCTCAACACAGAAGCCCAAGCTATTCCCACCTTCCACACATCTCATGCTTTCTCAGGAACCCTACAGCACAGGCAGGGAGTCCTGCCTACCCGATTCTATTAGAGCAGAGGCAATCCTTGCATAGGCTAGCACAACACCAGGGCTGATCAGATGACATCCAGCCTGGGGGAGCAGCGTGCAGCCTTTGCAGAGTGATCCTGGGCACCAGACGGGGATTAGCGAGGCATGGTCAACACGACCAGCACTGCACAATGGAAGGACAACCTGGGCTGTGTCACGCTTCCTCGGGTGGGCGTTAGTACTGTGGAAGAGCAGCACGATCAATCAAACTGCTCAGTTGCATGATGGCTTTGCTAAGAGTTTTTGTGTTCAGAATTTGGGCTTTTTTTCAGCATGTCTGTGTGTTCAGGACAGAGGAATTGTTCATTAGTCACTGGCAGAAGCCAGGCAGGCAATGTACAGGCTTGTACTACCTTTTTTAGCATTTCCAATTACACTTCGATGGTAACTGTGCATGTATATGACAAAAGTTGAGAGTTGACAGAAGAGAAATGGTCCAAAAAGTTTAGGTATGAATGAGTTGGCAACACAAAACAAAGAACAGCAGGGAAAACAATAAAAGCCATTACAGGCTGATAAATCGAGAAAACCTTCAGTAACCCACAATTTTGATGGTAAAATTTTCAGAAGCTGTTGACTGCATTGGCAAACAAAACACATTAACTTTCTGTGGACTGAGATTCCTAAGCAGGTGAGTCATGTTCAAAAATGAGACAAAGCTGACTAAATCTTTCAAGTGCTTTTGAAATTTTTCCCCACAGTTACTTGTGGTCCTCCAAGTCAGATGTTGATGCAGACCAGAGGGAATATGGTCATTCACGTGGTTTCGCTGGGTGGACCATTTATTGTCACGTCATGAAGCCAAGTGTTCTGGCATGCTGCACGCACAATGCAAGAAACCAATTAGTATCTGTAGAAACAAGTCCTTGTGCACATCCCCATCACCATTATCTTTTAACAGCATCTTGATTGCCAAGGCATAATTATCACTTATCATTCACAGAAGTCCTAAATTTTGAAGTGGTTATTCAGGTTTCTCTGCCATATCTTGTATTAGTAATTTTAGTAATTTAAATGCATTAGTAATGCATTTCCATGACAGAAACAAACAGCTTTAAAATAATGTCCAGCAGTCAAAATTTCGTTGCATAGCCTCTGTGGTCATAAACCATGTTACACGTAGGCCAACAGTACTTCAGCATTTCACAGATAAACACATACACACTCTTTATCCTTAACAGCTATGTTAGTCTGAGAAAAAAAGGTAGCAGCAGCTTGAGTGGCATTAAAATGAAGGGAAAGTGCAAATAAAAATTCAGATTTATTTCAGTTTCATTTCTACTTAACTGCAGTTATTCATAACATCTAAATGCACGTTCACTGCAGTTTCTAGGTGCAATATAGTAGTTTTTATGCAGTTAAAATGAGTTTATGTACAAGAGAATTGCCACAAGCCAATTCAAAACTGCTTTTCAAAACCCCTTTTCCAAACTAAGTTGTATAGTAATAATTCTATTTGTGTTGTGTCAGCTGGCCCAGAACTACAAATTTGGAATTACTATGAAGAAATCTAGGATAAAAAAAAAAGATACTTGCAGAATCCATATAGAATAGCTAAACATACCACATGCATTAAAAAGAGGAAAAAGTCACAACAAACTATTCTTGCTTTGCTTGGAGACACACTTGCAGCATAAGCATACATCTGCATTCTTAATACTGATACATTTCTCAGTTATCACACCTTAAGATTTTTAATGCCCCCCACGCTCAAATTATTAATCATAATTTGCATGTAATACTCTTTAGTTTGTTTTATGTGCACTTACAAAGACATCAAACGATAAAGACATTAAAGGACTTCTATGATACTTGCTTTCATTATGGGTAAAATAGCTTTTTCTCCAGCATTTGTAATACATTGGAGAAGGCCCTGTTGCTCTCCATAGTGTTCCACAAAGACATTTTATTTTGGATTCCCCATAGATCCTTGCATGGTAATTTCAAAGATGAGGGAATAATCCATTCAGCCTTACTTGCCATCCATGGAAGGAAATGCAATTTGTAGAATTGATAAGAAGTTCAACTTCACCAATCCCGCAAACCATCTCTGGGAATAGCCTATAATTTTAAGCTCACTTGATAAGTACATTCACCCACAGCGAGACTGTGCTGCATGTGCTTCAAATGCCACCAGCCCTCGTCAAGTGCAAGAGTCACACATGGGAAGTTAATTATTTGTACTTTGGTTGTAATTGGAGACCTCAAGTGAGGTTGTACAGAGCATAGTACAATGTTAGTTCAAATACTCACTGAGATGTATTCTATGCTCTGAAGAGTTTACAAAGCAGCTAACAGAAAATAAAGCAAGAAAGAAGAGCCAAAAAAAAAAAAAATAAAAATTGGTGGCAGAGAGTGCCAGGAGGAAGCTGAGATCGGATTCACTTGTATAGAACTTATGAACAGGAACATGACAGTTGCTACTCAGGTCACTAAACACAAAAGGCTTCAAAATCCATACTCACAATTCCAGTTCAACGAGAGCTGCCTTTTTTATTTCTTTTTTTTTTTTTTTTAAAGGGGGGAGATGTAGGAAGAAGTGTAGTCAAGAAGTTTTTAGCATTCCTACTGTTGCAACAAACTAAAAATTGTGCAAAGAATCTCAACTCAGAAAATGATCAATGACTCCCAATCATGATCTGAGCAGAATATTAAAGTAAGATGTGCATAATAAAGTAATTTCGGTTCATTTTTGAGAAGTGATGGCATTTAGCGAGATTCAGTAAATTGTCCCTTTCAGCACTAATAACATGTTCATAGCTTTCCCCACCAGACGTTCCATAATGACAATATAATAGGATTGCAATGACAATTAAATGATTGCATATTTTAGGGCAATGGAGGGTATCCACTAGGGCATGAACCATTAGCAAAATGGTAACGTCACAGGAATTTTCATGCTTTGGCACAGCAACTGATAAAGCAGAAGCACTGGAAGAGAGCAGGTATTCAATTCTTGTACCATCTTCTTGACTGAAAAAGGCAGAAAAACAGAAACTGATAGTGAATCTTAAAATATCCGACAAAAATTAAAGTTTGCTTTCAGCCCTTCCTCCTGACCCCACCCATTAGAGGGGTTTACTTAAGACCACATGTAGCCTTTCCTGACAAACAGTTCAGAAAGGACAGCAGGGAGGTTCCTCCTCTTCCCTTCCCCAAATCCCAAGCTGTGAACTTTCTCAAAGGCTACCCTTCACACTCTCCTCTAAACGAACAACTGGTCTGCAGCACGCACTGCAGATGGATTTGTAGTAACACCAGGCTGTACAGCTGTGCATATCTGCCATACATTGCTGGAAGGAGACTTTCATTTAAAATTTAGCGTTGGTGTAAAACGCTTGAATTGACAGCCTGGGAAATAAAGCTCTCCATTCAAAGGCTGCATACTGAACAATGCAAGCGTCTTCACAGTGCTTCGCTCCTGTGGCTCCAGAACAGCCATTTTGGAGATTTAAGCTTATCTTCTCTGGACGTCAGTGACCTGCTGCAGTGTTTTGCTGAGCTTATAATCAGCATGAAGTGGAATCCAGTCTGACACCAAAGGAGTGGGCAGCTACGTTGTTTTTCACCGGTTACAACCAGCCCTTGGGTACTGGCTACAGCACAGAACCGGTGTCTCACGCAGAACCTCTATCTGCTGGCAGAACTTCATTCCCCGGCATAAATGGCCTGGGAAACCTTTCCCAAACGACATTTATTTATGGAAGTGAGGAAATAGGACTGCAAAAGGAATTAATAAAAGGGAGAAAACCCCCAAAGTTATTTTGTGGCTTTCTACCCAAATTAATGCATCTAAACTTCTGCACTAGCAATAAGGACAAAGCTAACTTCACCAAGTGTAGAAGACTCCCAAAGAGAGTTCAGACTCGGCATACATCTGGTCACTGGAATTTACTTTTTTAATACTTACCTCAGATATCATAACAAATGGTTCAATGTAAAATGCATGGGTAAGTTTAGATGCTGTCAAAACAACAGCTATCTCATAGATCTAAGTTTACCTCCCTAATGCATAGCTGCAGAACTGCAGGAAACACTGACATAAGAGAATGCTGAATTCCATCATATTAAACATCATTTCAAGAAAGCACACACATTTTTCATCCTTTGCTTAAGAAAAAAATGCATTAAAAAAGTGAAACAGCGATCACAGAAAAAGAATATGGGGGGAAAAAAACATATGCATGAGAAAACGTTTTTCTTACTTTCTTCCTATTTGATTACAGCTGGAGGATAGAAACAAAAGACATTTGTTATATTGCTGCATAATCCCATTTGCAATGATCACACTCTGATGTGGCAGATAGAAGGGTGTATGAGAATGCCTTTAAGTATTTGTTATCCCTTTATTTTATATGTACAACTAGTGACTGATACCCGCTGACAAAGTATTCCATAATAACTCTGGAAGTGTTTGTGCATATACATAGATACACATCCACTACATCACATGTCGTCGTGCCATTATTTCACAACCCTAGAAAACAATTCTACTAGAATTAAGAGCACTTGGTGCTAAAGCTCGGTAAACCCTTAGAATTTAGACATTTTCTTTCTTTCACAGCCAGTGAAACGAAAATGAAATGAAAATCAACATTAAACTGTCAGAAGTTATCTAAGAAAGTTTTGTAAGACATTTACCACACTTCAAAACATCAGATGGAAATTCATTGGGGTGGAAGCTCTTTGGGGCCATAGTAGCCACTTACTCTTTGTGTAGCACTGTGCCAAAGGGACCTTGGTCCCACCCTAGGCCTGTAGGCACTACTAGAATAAGAAACAAAATGGCTGTCCTCTATCAATTCAGTGCAATAACTGTTCACTACCTTGTTCAGAGAAGGGTTTAACTCAGAGTCCACCTAGGTCTCTTTCCAATTAATGTAACGTCTTCATAAATGACAAATGAAAGACAGCAATCCTGGTCATCATATCAGTCAGTGCCTTTCCCCCTTTATTAGTGGGAAAAACAAATTACACTATTTCAGTCAGAGGATGCTGACACTGAAGAAGAGTAAGTCAACAACGATCTTCAGCTCTTCAAAGAAGAGCTAAACAAATTAATGTATGCCATAATAGAGAGACATCCTGCTTATTAATGACTAGAACTCATCTTCTAGAGCAACAATTGAGGCTGAAGTCTACTCATTATATGAAAGCCACTCTGTGATTTCAGAATTTTAACTCCCCTTTCACCTGTCTCTTCCTAGCATGCAAAACTTAACTATTTGAAGTTGTCTTCCAGGAATTGAAACCTGCAACAGTTTTCAGGGTCTTTTTCTTTGTTCCGCAGTAGCTGAGTACTATAAAACTACTTTGGAACTAACTACTATCTATCTCTAGAACCATAATGCTGGAACAACAAACATCTGCTGGTAACACAGCCTGGAATGCATTAGTTATTTATTACTTGAAAGGAATACATAAGAACCTATACTCCTATAGTCTCTTCCTCTCTGCATGCTACTAAGGTAGCTCTTAAAAATAGCAAAGTGACAGGAGAGAAGGTTTGAAAGAGGTTCCTCCAGGCCTGACACATATTTGGTAGGCATTAAAGACTGGATCAGGTGTCTTGGCATATGGGACTCCCTAAGACACATCAACACGTGATTCTACCTAGCGAGAAATAAAGCTTCCTAGGCACGCAAAGCAGTCTATCACATTTATCCAAAGAGCAACAGAAAGAAGATTAGAGAAGAGCAGCAATTTGAGAACAACATGAGTCCTTGATGGCTTCCTAAGTAAATACCAGATGTTGAAATAGCTTTAAAAAAGGAACAAATAACCCCCAACACACACTCCATTTTGGAAAGAATTTAATGGAGTAGATGGAATAATTTTGTAGTTTTCCTTCCACACAGCTTATGTTGCAAACATGTAATATGTAGTAATATATTTTAGACTAAGAATTTAGGTTCAGTAAACAAGTCTTTAAAGGACAGAATCCACTGAAAAACAACAGCAACCCATTTAAAAAAAAAAAAGCAGCAACAAAACAGGATAAATGCATCCAATTATCAAGACAAATATTGTTTCAAAACAACTCAAAAACCTTGCGTGCAAATCCTTTATCTCTAGGAGAACAAAAATAAATATTTACTGTGTGCCAAATAAAATTAAGAGGTATTTGGCACTGAAGAGAGAAAAGCACTTTGAAACATCACATTGCATAGCTGCAAACTGAAGGACTTCTGCAGTTTGAAAATGTATTGAGAACATCATTTCACTTTTAACGTTACTAATGAAGAACTTCAAAACCCAAAATTAAAACTCAGAGAAAAAAAAACCCAACCCTTTTGATTAGTTATCCAAATTATTCTTAATTGCAGCAAATAGTAAGAAGTCACATTCTCTTTCCCACAGTGATGCTTTGCTAGTCATCTGAAAGCTGTCTTGCATATGAGCTCTGCAGTACCTCTGCTTGGCTACTGGAGGTACAAATAAGTTTGCTACTTCCAACTGTTCAATTGTTTCTAGGAGAGAAAACCAGGATTTAATCTCAAAAAAAGACCTTAATATCTTCTGATGATTTCCAACACAGAGACCACAGTGCAGAAACATCATCACTACACAGCTATATACAAACATGAAACGAAGTTTAAAAAAAAAAAAAAACAACAAACTACAAAAAAACGAACATACCATGGATACTGCACATTTTCTTTACAATGGCCCACAGAGCCCTGAAGCCTGGTAGCTTATCAACTGCACTCAGTTGCCTGAACGATGTTGATGGCACACACTTGCATCTCAATTAGGCTAGTTTGCTGCAGCGAGCCTACCTCACTCATTTTTAGATGTAACCAGGGCAGAATTGATTTCCAACCCACCCCCAATTCATTACAAAATATAAGATAGATTTTAAAAAATTCAAAAAACATCACAACAAAGATCTGATTTCTGCCTCTGAAAGGAGAATTTCCACTGTACGTGACGGGTGCAGCAAATCCAATGCACTAAAGACAGTTTGCCCCAAAACTGTTAATGACCATAGCCCAAATTATGCTTGGAAGAAGCAAAGGAACTCTCATTAATTTCATTAGGACGTTTCCAATACACATCTCACTCAAATTTGGCCCAAACAATTATGGAATAAGCGAAACAATACTTGGGCTATCATTTCTACACCTAAAGGGGTAGAAAATCTTTTTTTCTAAACCTTTCCTTACCCCTTAAACTTTGCTTCTGGCAGTATGTTGTTTTAGTTATATAAAGAGCACATTTTAATTATTTAGGTATGTTACATAAGGAAGGAAGATGGTTAATACATTTAATGTGCATGTGTAAATTAGTTTGGCACCACTTCTATTGCCCTAGTTACAAGTTTAGAAATACTTTCGCGACCTCTCTCTCCACACTTAGTTCTTATGTCTCCTTCCTTATTTCCTCATCATCTAATTCTGTAATTCATTGTCTTAACTTCTTCATCTTTGAAAGCAGGACATTTCTTCTTAGGGCCACATTATGTAGCATGCCCTGAAGACCTGGCACACATTTCAGGGCATTAGCAGAAAGGCTGCTTCTTTGCTGTAAACATATGAGTAATGCATTTTTAAGGCCTCCAATAGGAATTTCAGGACTACCACATTCTTTCACATACTATAATCCAACATACCTGTGTTGCGTAAATACAACTTTATGATTGCGGAACTATGTGCCTTAAAAAAACCCAAACACATTATACATAAAATCTGTGTAGCCCAGTAAGGTACAAAAGTGATGAGTTGCATGCCTGGTCTGTCCCATTTTTCTATGGAATTACAGCAGGCTGGAGAAATGGGTTTTGAAGTCTTGCCATTAGGAAACAAAGAGAAGCACCGCAGAGCATTCCTAGCTCTGGTCAGGGCAATCTCTTGGATTTAGAGCCTGGCTCTCACAGTTGTGGCACCTGGCCAAAGACTTGGAGATCCATGCTAAATTTCTACTATGTGAACACAACCTGGATACAGAAAAGGCCATGAAGCAAGAGTCAGTCCTTCACGGCCACATAGTGACACAGAACACTATATTAACCAGGTTTCTGAGTGCTGGATCTGCCCATATACAGCTCTGGCCATATCTTGTCAGTAGTATGGGATTCAGGACTGTTTTCCCATACAATGCACAAAGACTTACTTGAAGCTGTAATAACAATACTTTCCCAATGAGAATTACCAACGGCAGGTGCTCTGCAAAGGAGCACCTGTGCTCTGGGAGATTGGGGGAAAAGCTCAAATTTGAAACAATTTCCTGTCAGGAAGCATGGAAAAAAAAAAGTTCCCCCCCCAAGTTTTTATTTAAATGAAAGGAGAAAGCAATCAGGAGCCTTTTAGACATTGTTAATGTAACAGATGTGCATTCACATGAATGTGGATTATTAGAACAGTTTGTAAAATGAGTACGTGGAGTTTTGAAACAACTAGACTCACAAAACCGCTCAATTTCACTTTAAATTGCTCCAGGAAAAAAAAAAATTACTATGCCATAAGTCCAAACCCAAATCACAACCAGTTGAAATACTAGCCTTAGTATCTCACTAGCTAAATGAACGGTCATCCACTTTTCTGAGCAGGTATATTAAATCAAACCATCTATAACGAGACCGCCTTCCTATTTGCCAAACAGCATTGGCTGGCCAGGTCTATAGCAGTTGGCTGATTGCAGATGTCTCAAGGATAGATGGGCATTTTGAGAATCCAAAGCATTGGCAAACACCTTGGTAATCTAGTTTATAGCGTTACAGACAATCTGCACATGAGGCAATGGACCTGCTACATGTTGGAGCACATCTCTGCTGGAACCAAAATGGCAACACGAGTGCACTCGATTACTTACGATGCACGGGGAAAATAACAGCAAAGTCATTCTTTGGTTTGCTGTTTTGAAGTAACTATTTTTCATCAGTATTTCCAGCTGAAGGCAACTCATTCACCTGTGCTACTCTTCTCAGGAGGTCCAGCACTTGATCAAATGCTGGTTACACTGGTTCTCCAAAGGTTTGGTTTTCATCAGCACCTTTGGATTTGCATCTTGTGCTTTCTTGTCTCTACTCACAAGAGCTATCCATGATCTAAGCAGCTGAAACTTAATAATCCCACCCTCTTAAACAAACAAAAGTTACCCTCATTAAACCCTCTTGCTTGTTACATTCACATTATTTAACAACCACCACCTAAACACAGTGAACTGCCACATTTCATCAAAGTCCCATAACTCTGAGCTGCTTTTAATATTCTGAAAATCACTTTCTTCAAGTGTTTTTCACATTGTTCCATAACGTTGCCGTGGCTTTCTAGCTACGTCAGACTTTCAGTGAACTGTTACCCAAAGTGATTTAGAGCGTGCTGCTCAATACAATCCGAAACAAGGTCAACAAAACCTATGTTTTTAAACTGAGGGGCAAGCAGACAGAGAATCATCAGCAGTCACTGTCTGGGCTGTCCCAGGAATAACTCAGGACCATGTAAGGTTGCTGGGTTTTGTTTTAAATACTGCTTGGTCTCCCTCAAGAGAATATTTCCAAAAGAGCAAGGAAATAGCTGATGTCAGGAACTCTCTTTAACAGCCTGTGCTTGCTAAGCAGCTCAGTTAACCTAGATCTGAGTGTTTAATAATAGAGAAGACACAGGTGAAGTGTTATACTAAGATACCATGCTAGGTTAAACCCTGAATTTCTCCAAATAATGGCTGTTAACCGCTCACTGAAAATTTTGGCTGAATTTATTCTGCCATCTGCATATAGATATTCCAATGCAGTGGTTTTACACATTTAAAAATGCAGCTGATATTCATAGTCTAAAATACACGCATCATGTCAAGTGGCTGTTTCCAACGTGGTAATGATACATTTTTAAGTTGTAGAAAATATTTACAAACTAATTGATTGTTGCTGCAAGAGTACCTGACTGTGAAGCATTTCAAACTCTGAAATGGGTCTGTGTGGATCAACAACATTCATTTAATCAGCTGTAAGCAAATGAGGAATTGCATATCCATCCAATCCCCAGTGCCCCCCACTGCGAGGGACCCACAGCTCCGACTGAAGAAATCACAGAAAGGCTATCATTAGAGTAGCTCCATAAAAATATTTGTAGTGGGTGGGGAGGGGGAATACTGAAGTTCAGAGTAAAAAGAAGTCCAACTGCAGTACATACATTAATATCATTCACTAAAACTTCTTCAACACAATAATAGATTTGTATTCACAGTATGGCTGAAAATAGTGTCTCCGTTGGTTGTCTCTCTACATCTCAGTTTTGCCTCTTTATAACTTCACCTCTGCAGCATGCAGGGGACGATCAGCCTGTCTTAAAACCACAATCCAAAAGAATAGAAAGAGGAATACGTTCTTATGACATGTATACATGAAAGAGTTAATGTCAGATCATTAATTAAATCTCTCAGAGGTGCTGAATACACGCATTAATTGTCACTGCTCAACACTTCTAAGATTTTCCCACCCCCCATAAAACTGTTCCTGTAGGTTTGAATTTTTTTTTTTTTATTGCACCATGTGTTGTGCAGAAAGCATGCACAAATCTTCAAAAAGCAGCTTGCAAAAAAATCCTGGTGAACACAGCACAGAAGGCTCCTCTGAAGACCAAGAACAAGACATCAGTGTCTCATCTGCTGTGAATTAGTTTTCTTTTTTTCCTTCAAGAACTCTCAATATGAGAATCCGATCAACAGTTAATCTCTCACCACTTTGTTATCCTCTGTGGTAGTTCTCTGCTGCTGGGGTAATTTGTTGCTGAACAATTGAGGCAAATACTTGGCTCAGGATAGAAAGAAGTAAGATTAATCTGTAATTGGAATATTTTGTCTCATTTATTCTTGAAGATGTGCCATATTACACTCCATCAGCCAGGGGTTATTGTTTTATGAAATCAAGCTGCACCTGGCATTGCATAAAACCTAAAGTGCTGCTGTTTGCAATCTAGCTTTCTATGTACTCAGACTCTACTACCAATGAGTGTCTCATCCTGTGCTGTAACCTTCACCCCCGTCAACTAATTATCCTAGGTAGTCTTACATTAAAAAAATAAATATAATTTTCCAAGACAACTATAAAATTTAGCTATAATATCAAACACAGAACTGTCATGGATCAAAGTAATCCACATACTTTTCTCCATATGTTTATTTCCTACTTCCAGCAAGTTTTCAAGACGATCTCTTCTTTTACATCTTTAAGCATTTACTACTACAACTGAAAAATTTATATGCCAAGCTAACTGATTGTATCACTATTATTTCATTTAGTTTGACCTCTAGATGTTTTTTTGTGCTTTGAGATGATTGCAGGCATTAAAAACAAGAGGGTATTTAAAATTCAGCTGCTTTTATGACATACTTGTACTGGTGTATCTTACACCACATGTGACAGGATATTTTTAGAAAATATGTTTAAAGGAAGTTTTAGGATAAGTCCTAACTTTCTGTATTTAGAGGTGCCTGATAGAATAGAAGCTTTCATTCTCGTTATCTAATTTTACATAAGTACCTGCTGCAAAATCCACCTTTGAAAGACATTCTGCAAAAAGGAAGGAGGAGACATTGAAACATGTGCAGCAACATTTGTAGGAAGCTGATTCCAACCCATCCTCTTGTACATACACAAAGTTGACACATATTTTGATGTTTTTAATTACGCCAAGTTTTTACTGTGAAGTTTATACTAACTTCACAACTGTGAAGTCAAATATTTACACTGTTAGAATAGAGGACAGAAAAGAATAAACATTCACAGATAAATCCTATTTCTAAGATGTCAGGTGGCAAGGGTAGAAGAAAGAATTTTACATTGGTCCTGTATAAAGCATTATAGTATCAAAGAAGGGTTTTGCTTGGCTTGGTAGAGATTTGGCCAGGACAGGGAGAGCATGGTCAGTTCTTTAACCTTAAAAAAAAAAAAAAAAAAAAAAGAAAATTAAATAGACCTGTATCTTATAATGAGACAGAAACGAGATTTAGTTTAAACGCATAAAGTGCTCTGATTTTCCCCTGATGATAATGCATATCTACGTAACTAGATAAGACAAAGCATATTTTTGCTGCATATGGTATTTCCCACCCATTCCCTAAGACTTATTAACTATACTCAATTTTAAATACATCATTTTAAACATCCACGGACATCTGATACCTGAACATTAATGTTAGATATAAAAGAGGAGTGCTTGAGTTTTTATGAACAGTAAAAAACTGCATTTTTAAAAGCATTTCAGACTGCAGGAGTAGCAGTAAGGACCAGGTTACAGCTAAAAGAAAAAAATAAACGTACTGAAGAATCAAATAGAATGCTGCAAAGATGCAAAAAAGACTCACAGCTGTGCTGTAAGTACAAAAAGAAAAGATATAGAATCTAGGAAAGAAAAGAGAAACTAATCTCATATTTCCACTATGAAACAAATGCTGTCACCTCAGAGAGGGCCTTTTCCATCCCATGTATAACAGAGCACCACAAAACAGGTCCTGAATACTACTGAAAAAAAGTGCTCCCCTTCTTGCAGTGCTAGAGCCAAGTACACCTCTTTAGCAGCTGAATTTTATGGTATGGTCAAGCTTGAGATTTGTCCAAGCACAAGGAACACATTGGTTTGTCTTTGCAAAATCGATTGCAGGGTATGGGACATAATGAACATTATTACTTTGATTTATTGTTACTAAGCAAGCTCCTAAACAGGTTCAGTTATTTTAACAGCTTATTTTCATGGCTGTATAGATTTTCTTGTGTATGCTCCCCTTGAAACCTGGTTTATCTAATTCCTCACAGAAGTTTTTAATGTAGAAAAACTTTGAATTACAAGTTCATTTGAAAATCATGAGCTATTAAAAACAGGTGAAAAACCAGTGTATACAGTCAAATGTCATGCAGCACTGTCATCCAAAAATTACTTGGATGCTCCCAACTGATCTCTTCACTAGTGGACAGTCTTCACTCCCAGAGTGAACCATTTGTGTTTGCAGCACTTGCGCTCAAGCAGCCCTCACAAAAGGTTGAAGACTTGTAGGCTTATGAGGTGGGAGTCATTGTGGCACAGTGCTGTCTCACGCAAAACAAGTAGAAGCAAGCAAGCAAGCAAGCAAAAACCCCTTGTCCTGCTAGTAGTCTCACTGCCCAGCTACAGCTTTTCAGTTGCTCAGGAGGACCTGCCATCAGCAAGGCAAAGCGCAGTTCCCATCCACTCTCCTCCTCGCACAAGTACTTCCGCCGTGCCTCATGCGCTCTCACCCAAAGCAGCCATCTGCTGTGGCCAGCTTTTCCTCATCAACTAGGTGGAGAGAGCAGTTTGGTTTTCTGTACCTTTCCATGGGCTCCCTTCTCAGTCTGATACATAGCTGGTTTAAGGCCAATTCAAAGGCTTTCTCTGAAGTTGTCTGAGCACTACCTTTTTTTTTTTTTTTTTAAAAAGAAAGGAGAAAAGGCCTTTTTCCTTATAGCCACATTGAAAGGAATAGGTTGTGTTGTTCAGATCAGACAAGCTAGTCATCATCATTACAATGTATTCACCATAGCTTTATTTGATTAGAAATTATGTCTGGAATGATGCTAGACAAAAAAAGAAGCTGAAGGACCTCCTTGTGCCAGACATTGCTGTAGACAGGCAAAGTACCTTCAAGTCCAAGCTGTAAGACTCTTGGGGCAAAAACTTTGTCCCATGAAAATGAAGAGGAAGAGGGAGCATTACTTCCAAAGCTCCACATGACCCATAGCACCTAGGGAAGCTGGCCTCCATGCTGTGTAGGGTCAGTAATCACCTTCTCCCCAGGGACACCCATGCACTCCCCAGGTTACTGTAGGTATAGTATTGGTACATGTGCTCCATCTCCCTCAGATGCCTTCTGGCAAGACAGTAGAAAAGTCGACTTCGTCCCGACCTACACAAGTTGAATTTTAAAGGATACATTTTAAAGTTTTTTCACCCTCAAAAGCCCAACCAAAAAAAAAAAAAAGGGGGGGGGGTTAAAAGCCACTAGGTCAGTTTTTAAGTTACTGGCACAGCAGATGGGAAAGGTTTAGAGTTTTTTTATTGATTCTGTTAACACTGACAAGCAAGCTTCTTTCCCTTTTTCCCCTCCTTGATGTTATCCGAGCTGGTGTGCCTGGGAAGTTGAACTACTTCTAGTCTGTTCACTTCAATGTATACCCATGTGGGGGGTGGCAGTCTGCCATAGCACAGCATCATAACTTCAGGTGACAGCTCCTTTGGAGAGACACAACAGTGTCCCTTTGCTCATCCTCAGCAAGTTCGGGATCCCACGCTGACATCTCCTCATCCCTTTTCACAGCCCTTATTCCAAGGGCGAGGAAGTAAATGCTTTCATCTTTTCTCTCCCCCCAGCATTTTCCTTTGTTTGCCTAAAAAGAATAGCCAGCTCATGAGTTTTCAGCAATATTTTGTACTGAAGTGTGTCAGAAGCCATTACCTGGAGGTGCTGATTACTGTTGCATTCAAGGCAAGTTGGCAACTGGTATTTCTTTGGAATGGCTACAGACAAAAAATAGTCTGAGTTGCTGGTAGGTTTTAAAACCGATTTCTCTAAAGCAATATTTTTCAGAATGAAAGGAATTGTCAGGGCCAACAAATTGCACATGAGATATGAAAGAAAAGGTAAGTATTTCTATCCTGGGGATACAGCCCAAAAAAGTGAGACATGACTCTGGGGGAAAAAAAAAAATCTCAGTGACAGTTTAAAAAAAAAAAGAAAAAGAAACCAGTGAAGTTATTGAAAGAAACATCAGAAATGAGAACCCAAAGATGAGGTTAAAGGCCACAGCACATATACTCATTCACTGGTAGTTAATAGCTCAGATCTCAAGAGGTTGCTGGGGACAATTGCTAGGTAGGTAACACTGCTACATTTTAAAGGCACTTTCAGAGCACAGGATAGAAAATGTAGGATGTATTCTTGTTCCTGCTCTGAGGACTTACCAAGTATGAGCATAGCATAGCCACCTGTAAAGCAAGTGTGGCAGTAGTGACCTTTCATAAAGCCATTTGAGATTTAGTAATAACATCTGATATTTAAAAACGTGGAAATTTTAGAATTCTTGCCTAGATGGGACACAAGCAAGGTGCAAAAGTGACTGCAAAATCCACCCCAGATCTACAGCACGAGCTGTTTGTTCTTAGACAATTTGCCTGGTTCACCTTTCTCAGAGTTTCTTCCACAAACAGACAACGATATTTGTTAGGTACAGTAATTTCAGGCATGGGGTAATGCTTCAGAAGCATACTACTTTGCCAGAGATAAGGACTTGAATTTTAAAAGACAGTGTGATTTACAGGCAAGTTTCACTGTACTTTGCATCATGCTACACACGCTCTCTGCCTTCTGTATGCTGGTAAACTTCATTCCATTTGGCAGTTTCAGTTGTTTCTATACTGCAAATTGAAGTGGTGCTTTTGCAAAATTCTAACTCCTCTTATTGTTTCAATTTCAAGCTAAGTTTCAGTCCATGAATAACGTTAAAAAATAAAAATCAGAAGTATATTTGCTGCCCCAGACATTATTTATGTCAGCTTATAAAAAAATCAGACACTGACAGCTCCTAAGGTAATCAAATATTTTCTGTTCATCTCATATTGATCTTGCAAAAATTTAGCTTGCTTGATTGAAAACAAGTTGTTAAAGTGTAGCCTCTCTTCCCTGTAGTTACCAAGCCAGCTGGATAGCATTTACATATAGACATTAAAGGGATTATTAAATAATTTTCTTACATAGTAGAGTTAGTTTATAATAATAATTCTCTTCTCTGCCATAGATGGGTACTTACTAGAATTTAGATCCAGTAGTTGGAAGAAGTCTGCCTTTCAGGGCTGTGGGTCTCCTTCACCTTTGTAAAGTATTATGTGCCACACAATGAGCAAAGAGCTATCACACTGGTTCAGGCAAAGGTGCATCAAGACCAGCCTGCCATCCCCAACACTGGCCACGAGCAGATAGCCAGGCAAGAACAGGTGCAGTGTCAACTTGTGTAACACTTTCTTTGACTCCTTTCCCAGTCTCCAACTATATTCAGAGAGTTCCTGAGCCCAGCTTGGTTTGTCTAGAAGCCCTCCAATGGATCTCACTTCCAAGTGCTTGCACAAGAAAAGAGCATTATAAAAGCTAAACACTCATACTTTTGCCTGAGCCTGTTGTCACTAAGAGGATTCTCACAGAAACTGGGCATCTTTGGAAAAAACATTTTGAGGTTGTCTTAGTCTTTGCTGTCACCAGCCACAGATTGATCCCAACTGTCATTGGATGTGGCTGCTCAAAAAGTGTTATGGCCAAGTGAGTCAGAGATCTCTACTGGGGCTGAGCTACTTAAGGTCTGCAGCCCTAGTTTGTGTTGTACTGCAGCTTCTTTGGCATCTTCTCCTGAGACATCAGCTCTACAACTTAACCTGTCAGGATTCTGTTCATCTTCGTGGATGAACTGACTTTGCTTCATTTCCTTTTTAACCATAGCTGAGCATGCATAGTACAGTTATTACTTCATTTGGACAATGAAGTTAATCTGTCTCTATGCAGTAGTTACTGTGCTTGCCTAAACCTGAATTTGATTCACTGCATAGGTGCAGAAGTGTGCTACAAGGTTCCTGGATCAGCAAGCACAACCCTGCAGTCACATAGTCAGAGCGCAGGCAAACCCAGACCTACATCATTTCCATCTGATCTGGGATACCGGCACATCACCAGCATAGTATTTCTAAGCCACCTCGGAGGGGAACTCCTCTTTGTTTTAGCCAACATTAATCAACACATCTGTATAATTTGCTTTTGATTAATGACCTGATCCTTATACCTATCTTGGCTATTTTTCTTTATTTTTTCCATTGGCTAAAAAGTCATGTAAAAAACTCACTTTCTTGTTCTAGTCCAGATTTCAATTGGTCAGAAATGCAGCAGGCCAGTTCCCTACTTCAATTATACCAGTGAATCTGTCCCTGTGAATGTGTCTTCTCCTGGAAGGGAAACTAGGGAAGCGAGAGAATTTCAGTCCATCTGTTCTGTCCAAAATTAGGAATTACAGAGGAGTGTGAGAATAAGAGACACCCAAAACCTAAAACCCTACAATCCCATAAACTCTACCCACGCTTGAATTGAATCTTATTTTGCCTGAAGTAGTTCTTCTGTCCCTACTAAAAACACTTCAAATTCTCCAGTACGTTTTTACAACTTAATTTTAATTGGAAACAAACTGCTATGTGATCTGAATAGATCTCATTAGATGTAGATAATAGAAATTCAAAAGAGATATGCATAAGACTCAGCTAGCTTGGAGTTGAAGTTCAGATGTCTAGACATTTCAAAGTTATCAAAATTTATTCTTAGTGCTGAGAAAGAAGCTTGTGTTGAATTCTAAGCTAGAAAGGCTTACAGGGAAAGGCAGGATGAAGAGGGACTGTGCTGCGCGCACAGCCATGCTATTTACAACATTCTGTTTCACACGTCACAGTTCAAATCTAGTTGTCTAAAGCTGATGCAATTCAATAGAGTGAAACTATTCCAGCAGTTGTGGCTATTCTGCTTCATTATTCTTCTTCAGTAAAGCAGGTACGTTAGGGTTCAAAACTTCTGAACTGTGTCCTCAGTACTCTGAACTCAATTTTCTAGCGACTTTCACAGTAAAAATAGCACAAGAAGTGTTGCATTTACTAAAGGAAGGTTATACCACGATTTCCCTCCCGTCTTTTTTTTAAAAAAAGGAATTTACTATGAAGTGATGCTCAGTTTGAAGTAGACAAGCTCTTCAGTTGAAACTGAGAGGGTTTCCCCACACACACACACTTCTAGTAGTCTCAGTAATTAGAAAAGAGCAACTGAAGTTAGAGAATGATTCTGGAGAGAGCTGCAAAATACCGGTCCCCAAGGGTGCAATTACAGCATTCTAGTGAAGGG
Organism: Pygoscelis adeliae; assembly: GCF_000699105.1. Classification (NCBI taxonomy): domain Eukaryota; kingdom Metazoa; phylum Chordata; class Aves; order Sphenisciformes; family Spheniscidae; genus Pygoscelis; species Pygoscelis adeliae. The sequence goes on along the minus strand of NW_008824900.1, from coordinate 2,566,824 downwards.
ACCTGAAGGAAACACAGGTATGCAAACATTACACACAAGTCTTTAAAGATGCATGAAAGATCACACAGATATTTGCAAAACTGGTCTTTGATTTTTGCTGCATGTTATACTCCTCAGCTTATTTTCACAAAACAAGCAAACAAAAAACCTCCTGCCAGAGTCTGATTTCCCTCTCTATTTCCTCTTTTCCTTTTTTTCCTTCCTACTGCAACTATCATACATTTTAGAGACCTCTGTCACACGGATTTGTCACCCATAATGACCAGACAAAGCATGTGATGCAAGGCACATGATCCATATCATAAATAATTTGAGCAAGTAGAACTTAATTTTCCTTGGGATGAGCGAACCGATTCAATCAAAACCAAGCATCATTCCCCAGATCTCTCTGGAACAATATAATTGTCCATAATTCAGCCCTCTCTGCCCAACCTTCTTATTTGATCCCGTACTTAACTTCCAAACAACATGAGCCGTCAAAAGGTGATTTTCTGTAGTTTTGGAGGACTCCTTGCCTTGCAGTTCCCAGGAATACAAGGTCTATGGAATTACTCATCAGAAATAATGCATGCTTTATCATGCAAAAATGAGAGTTTGCAAGGTGGGCACTACAGTCCACCTCGATCAGGCTCAGAAAGTCCGTGGTAGAAAGGTGGGAGGCACAAATTAGACAAGAGTTAGGTCAGTACTTTCAAGTACTGCTTTTCATTGCTAGTTGATGCATACTTTGGATATACTTCACTGCCACAAAATTCATATCTACATATATGTTCTGGACAGGAATTGTTTCAATTTGCTTATCAACATGAACTATACCAGTGAAACCACTAGATTTTTTACTGATCCCCTTCTCTTTCAAAAATCAAGTTTCAATTAATTAAGGGACCATCTACATACTGACTGGAGCAGCAGCTAAAATGTACAAGACCTGAAAATTGCACGAGGAAGTTTTCTTAAACATGCCTCATTGGAAAACACCACCAATAGCAGGGAGTGACTTTCAGTAAACACTTTTTGTTGAACTTAAGGAAACAACCAGGAAATATGCCTTAGAAACCATATCAGAACACATCAAACTACAGTCTCTCTATTTAAATGCCTGAGGTGCAAGATAAAATATATATATGTTTATATACTAACCAGCAATTAATTGCAGATAGTAGTATCTGCCATTAGCACTCAACTAATGGTCAGCGTGGTTTTCCAACTACTGTATTTTCAAGGGATATGACAATCCAGTCCCTAATGCCTTCGTACAGTGGTTAGAGACAAATCAAATCTGCTTTTAATTTCAAGTATTGTACACATTATTTGAACAGCTTAATTAACTTATCCAGCTTTTACATAGTACTTGCAAACACTGTTATACAAATAGGAAGGCCCAGTTAACACAGAGTAAAAACATGATTGGTGCATTTGCATGATCTTTGACAATCAACATCTTGTTAGCCTGCGTGGTTTGCTGTTGTTTGGAATCATGAGATGGTCAGAAACAGAGATTCAGTAGTTGAGTCTTCTGTCGATGCAGCACTGGCTGCTTACAGGGGACATATGAAGGGACCCAAGCACCAAACTTGAAGGCAAGAGTCGGATTCCTTAGTCACTATTCCAACACTGTCAGCACAGCCAACACTCTTGAAAATGTTCTTCCTATTGCATGACCCTGGGAGAAAGGCAAGAAGTTTATTTCTTGCTGTGTTTGTGGCTCTGTTGTGCTCTCTGCCTATTCCAACTGATTGAGAAGTACATAGTTACAACCATAGTTAATCAGCCACAGCACCTCTATTTAGTGCAATCTTTGGAGAGGAACTTCCATGGTTTTAGCTATCACTATATAAGCAGGGAGGATAGTTCACTCCTCCTCCACTTTGCAATGAAAGGGAAACGGAAGGTATGCCCAGTGGCTTCAATAAAACATGTTGTGGCCACAAGCTAAAGTCTGCATGTCCTCCAAAAAAAGACAGTGTATGGGTGGAAAACAAAGAAAAAAATTTGTGAAGATGCAAAGTAGGCAATATAACTTTGAAAGCATCTAGTGGTCATTAGACTTTCACTTACTCTAGGAAGATTCCTGGATATTTAATGCCCATTTCCACTGGGACACATTTTATGGACCTTTCTGCAATTGATCAGTTCTCTTTCAGAAGAGAAGCTTTTAAGATTTCTTCTGATATAGAGCATCCATCTTTAGCCCGTTGGGTTCTGAGATGAAGGACATCAAACGACTCACTTCCTCAGGAGCGAGCACTAGCTTTTTTCCCAGACTCAGACCACAGGCAAATTCCACGTTTGACAGAACGCTTTTTTCTGTTTTAGTCAGATTATTCAGAAGAAATACATACAAAAAATAAATAGCATAGCCAAGAAGTCATGTTTCATTGCTTCTGAAGATGATGAATCAAGGGACCCAAAGTATTAGAAAGACATTTCCCAGATCTGCTACTGAATCTCTGTGGTATCTTTGAATTTTTATTTCATCTACTCTGTATTTCTTTTGTCTGCTTAGATTCTGAATGTTGGCTGACACAGGCTTTAAGCAGCTTTAAGAGTATCAGTGGGCTATTTTGTCAAAATAAAAAAACCACACAGGCCATATAGCTAACAGGTTTTGAAGAATCCTGTTAGTTTTGATGCCTTTAAATGGGCATCCAAATCACTAACCACTTTTAAAAAGTGGAGCCACTGTGTATCTGAGAAGATGGTCACAGGCAATCCAACACGCTTCACACAGTCTCAAACTCAACATGAAAACTGACCTTTCGAAATTCAGATACTAGAAAAACCCTCTTATATTTAATATTGCATTAACACTCAAATTCAGATTTCGGTTTACTCATTTTCAGCTATTATAGAGCACCATTCACTGTACTATCTTGAATATGTTCTTTTCTATAGGGTGTTGTGAAACATCTGAATACTTCAACAGTTTTTAGGTTACAGACAAATATAATGAATAAATGAGATTCCCCCCTAGTTCGTTTGAATACTGCTACTCTCCCCACATTTTCCTGCAAGATAGTATGACACGTATAACATGAGTTCCCAAACTGCCTTTCATTTCAGAACAGCATGACACCAGCACAATGATAGAGTTGAAAGCCATAAGAAGTTATCATTACACTCTCAGAAATGCTATCGTAATCAATCTTATGTTATGTATTCACCAGTTAGACATATACCACAAATCAACCACGTGTAGCCACAGATAGAAATGACATGATTTAATCTTTGGTGGAATAAGGTAAAATGAATCAAATTCACACTGACAGGAACCTGCACCATAAGCAGCGCGCTCAGCTAAAAAAAGTTTGGACAAATCACAAATGGAAAGGCAACCAAGAGTGCTGCCATTTTATCACTGCAGATGCAGAATATACGTTGGAGCCCTAGTCATCTATTCAAAGGGACTTGATATACTTTACAAGTTTATTTTACTTTAATCTAGATTATCAAGTAGAGGCAAACTGGGCTATGTTTCTATTCTCCACTTTTTATTATTATTATTATAATGCCTGACTGAGGATTGTAATAAGTAAATATTGGGTCATCTCTTGGCTTTCCCCATAACATTGAAATAATGGGAGCCAGACACATCAGCAGTCCCACTTAACAAAATGAAGATCACTCCCAGTCGTGGCCTTAATTTCCACCTAAGATGATTGGAAGAAGATCTATGGGACAAGAATTAGCTCTGGGTATAAGTCTCACTTTACAGAAGTCATTTGCTCTAAATTTCCCTATGTTTGGATTATACAGATGCATCAACCTGCTGTAATTTCAGAGTCTTTATATTATACCACCACTACTTTTTCAAGAAACCACTGTCTGCAGCTGCTATTTTATGACATGGGGTGATCTTTCACCAGGAGTAATTTACATTAGACGCTTATCTTGTTTCATTATACTCTCTGATTTGTCTTAGTCTGAATATTCATTTTTGAAAACAGGAAACAAAAAGCCATCAGGCCTCCTGTGGAGTGAATTGTTTTTACCCTTCTTCTGAAAATGTTAAGTACAGAGTCATTATTAAGTACAGTGTATTAAGGGCTAAACAGTGCTATTAGTCTAGAGTCACCAATTTCTCTCTCATTTGCATTAGGCTTACCTGAAGTACAAAACTTAGCTGTGAAAATGTATGCCCTGTTTCCTTTTGCTTCAAAAACCTTCTAGTGCAATACGCTAATGTAACACCAGACGTGTTATCAAGATGCCTTTGTTATTTATTTCACACAACACATTCATTCCCAATTGCTGCATTGTCTAGGTAATGATCATGGGAATTTTTTTACTCTGCTACAAGCCAGTATTTCATTTTAAAGCAACTGTGTCCTCTCATCTTGTTAACATGTATGCATTATACATGAAAAGGTTTTAGCCATGCAGACACTTTTGGTACACAATGTTGTGGAACTTCAATTTAATGTTTTTTTTCTAAATACTCACAGTCCTCAGACTGCCTGTGTGATAAGTAGTACAGAGTTAAAGCAGAGGAGGCACGTGTATACACTGAAATAGTCAAAGTCTGCAAAGAAATCTTAGCAGAACCATTAATTTGAGAAACACGTAGATAGATCCCAAGAGCCAGGCAGGGTATATTTCTCCCAGAAATTTGGGGGGGGGGAGGGGGGAAGGAAGGAAAGCAACTTTCATAAATAGTGAGGTCAAAGGAAACTACTTCCTGTAAGTCTGAATAGCAAGAGAAGGGAACAGTTGGCAGCTAATGCCCTGAAGTATTCAGGAATGGAAAGAAGCAGTCCTTCCTTAACCAGAAGAGGAACTTGTCTGGGCTGACAACTCCCAAGCATTAAGAAAAAATTTGAAATATAAGTAACTATCTGGGCAGGACCCTGTGCTTTAACCTTTATTACAGAAGCTTACTCTTTTACCTAACGGTACATATCTCCGAGTATAAAAAGAGAGCTACTTTTGAGTTGCCAGCCCCCAGGAGCTTCAGGAAAGGCTTCCCAGGTGCTTTGCTTTGCCAGAGCTTCCACCATGACAAGCAGAAATAGGACTGGGTCCTGCTGATGTAGTCAGAGCCCCGGGTAAATCATGCTTTTTTGCTTCTTGGAACAAGGGGATGGGGATGGCTACACAAGGTGGTCTAGTAACTGAGCCAAGTGTATACCGGCCCAAAACGCCTTCTTAGAGGACTGCTGCTTCCAAGACAGAAAACACAGCACCTGGCCAGAGAGGTTGGCAAAAGCACCACAGCAGAAAGAACACTGTCCTCTTTCAAGGAAAATGAACTCTGCTTAAACACAGCTTAAGTTTAGGCTAACAAGTTATGCTTCCCAGCCAAAAGAAGTGCCAAAAATCATTATCTTCTTAATGGAAACTTTTACAGGTATAGCACACAATGAGAGAACATTTAGTCCACAAAGTAAGTACATATGCACATTTTTTGTTTTAGTAACTACCAATCATGGGAAAAATCTGTTTCTTAAAAGTGTATAGTTTTAGACAGGAATTCCAGTGTAATCGTACAGCCACAGCATGAATCATGCAGCAGAACTGGTTACCTGAGCTACAGGCTTCAACAAATGAAAATGCTGAAGTCAAGCCCAGGATATTAGAGTATAAATTTTGCTAGCTCAGTAATGTTTTAGCAGTCATGCACTACTGGGATCTATTGTTTGTTCCCCATCAAAAGGATGATATATCTTACAGCATACAAAGCATTATCTAATAGCAGTTGGGTTTTTCTGAGATTCAGAAGTAAGCTGAGAGAGCAGTTTCTATCAACCTTTGAATTCACAATTTGATGTGGATGTGGCCATTATTTCTAAAAGCTTCTAAAATCATATCACTGAAAAAGCAAACTAGATATAGGAAAGAAAGGATGCAACAAATACAGCAGAAAAACTGAATTTCTTCCTGCTCTCAGCTGAGACAAAGTTTAGCTTCAACATCATCACATATTAACTAAACTCACTCTTCCTTTTGTAAAGGCCTCCTCCATCTGCGGTTAAATAGACTACAACGTTAGGGAGTGTTCCCCAAAGATGCCATAGGCCCAGTTAATTAATAAAGCAGTCACAATAAGAATTTTTATAAAAGAGAAAAGTATACCTATAAAGATTATATTGTTTCCAGTTAAAACATTTCAATATCATAAGCACATGTGAAAACTGTGGTATTGATGAAGCTTTACAGGAAAATCACTACCTTGTTTGCTTTAGTTTTCGCCTTATGTATGCCTAAGAAATGGTTACCTGGATGGTGTTTTAAAACAGGCCCCTGCTTTGCACTGACCACTTTTAAATTGCCTATGTTTCACCTTTGAACCAAGACCACTTTTTAATAACCTTTTCCTCCCCTTTTCCACTGTAGATATTTTTCACTGTTTTTCATAAATGGTTAATATCAGATGGTCACACATCATTCTGCTCATCCCTGGGTTTGACCACCCATGTTACAACTCTGTTTAAATGATAAAACTGCAGCATTAGTTTGCATTAGCAAAGAGAAGTAAATTCTACAGAAATAAAGATGTATGAATTTAGGCAGTAGACCCTAAACTTAATTTAGAGTTTTACTGGATCCTCGTTAAGTTTCATCCTTACATTTTACTTTTTATTGAAGAATAGTAAAAAAAAAAATAGTATATATTGTAGTGCCATGTAACTATTGAGAAGTTAATCTGCTGATATGAAATATGAACACTTCCAAGTTTGATTAAAAAGTTATCTGAATATATCAAAATGCTTACATTAACTCATAGAAGTTATCTTGGAAGAACTACAGCATTTTAGTAGTCATCGGGAGAAATGCAGAGATATAAAGGCACACTAATGAAAACATTACTAATGAGATTATTCAGAGATTCTTTGAGACACATTTCTACACCCATTCTTACAATGGAGAAACCAAGAACAAATACTTTGTTCCAGGTATGTAGTACTAGTCACTGGGAACATGTATTTCACAGATTTTTAAGTTCTAAACTTTGATAGGCTGTTAAATCCTACTTAATAGGACTTGCCTATTCTTTAATGTTAACCTGGATTACAGGATAGCAAAAATTTACACTCTGATATCCATTTCTGAATAGCCTTATGTGTGGATGTCCCAATTCCTATTCAAAATAATTCATTTTGAAAGAGGATCTTTGTGAATCAAATTTTAATTTTGCCTTGGATGCCAAAAGGCCAAGATTAAGTGAGTTGCTTAGGTCAATCAACAGGGGCCCACTATACTTCCTTCTACTTCCACTACCTCATGTCATTTCAGTATAAATTCAAACACAGTCACCTAACTAATATCTGTAGATTCTAGCATTACTTTGAACATCAGCTTGCTTTATTTTCTGTCCTATAAAAACAAAACTTTTTTCGAAATTACAAAAGCTATAGCACTATAATAAAACTGAATATTGGAATCTACACCAAAACCAGAAATAGGATGATGCCTCAGAAGTCATGACATCCACAAGCACTGTCTGTCCACGCCTGCCTCCCCTCCTGCAATAACTTTTAAAAAAATGTTGATGTCTCAAAGTTTGATGGAAAGATCGGTTTATCTACCTCCTGAGTCTGTGACATTTCTACAGTGCTCATGGCTGGCAGAGAAGAAAGACCCAAATTAACGTTCTATTTCCCATTACCCATCCTTCTCCTCCCCTCCAAGGATAGCAACGATAATTCAAGCCCTACCCTGAAACACAACCACAAGGACAGCACACCAAAATCCAGGCATCCACAGCACGCTGCTGTTTTCCCAGCCAAATGAGGGAGACAGGTAGTAACCCGCAGTGGAGGGATAACAAGGGGAGCTGGCAGGACACAGTGGCCGAGATGTGGGTTGCAGGACACAGTCCCAAGAGAAACCAGCTTTTCTCTCTCCGCTAGCAAAACCTCTTGGTGTTCTGTTTTGATACAGCAGCATTTTATTGAACTTTCTTTGTATTCCAAACAGCCATTTTCCTGAGTACACAATTTAAGTCTACATCACAACAGCTCTTCCTCCTCATCACCACCAGTAACCCCATGGTAGTTACGTACCAAGTTTCAAATCACATTTAAATGTCATTCACATCTTGGCAGTCCAAACAAGTCAGAAAATATGCCAAAGAACGGACTCAGTCTGCCCTTTAGCATATGACAGAACAATTAATAACATAGCCACAGATGATTATATGGTAAGCCTTTTTTTTTTTTTTTAAAGTCTTTGCAGGCACGATGCTGTTACAGACTCCTACAACTGCTACAAGCTCCATAGATTGCCATGAGAGCAGCCTACTTGGAACCTGTTTCCAGCTGTTTTCTAATTTGGGTTTTCAGATTCACATCAAACTTCCACTCATCTCCATCTCCCTGTTATTGTTTCACATTTCAAGAATGTCCCAGCAGTGGCTCAAGAACCTTTTCTGACATTTGCCATGCATCCTCACTCTCATCAACATATTACTTTTCAAATCTTCTTTTTCTCTCAGTCTTTGTAACCTAATAGTTTTATTTATATGACTATATTTAAATCTGCTAAAATAAAAATCTTCAGAATACGGTTTCCATTTTGATTTTACAAAATGGAGTTACAGCTAGTTGGAAATACAAAACCATATATAGTAGGTTTTAGTGCCCATTGGCTTAAATGTAAATCTTGTACCATGCAAGGTCATTTCATTCCACAGGCAGGAGATTTAAGTTTCTATTACAAAATGTTTCATTTCCTCACATACTGAAAATGAAGTAGTTCACTCTGATTATCTAAGGACAGTAGACAAATCTGATAACATATTATTTAAGCCTGAACAGTTAGAATGCACCACTTTTGCAAGAATGAGACATAAGAGATATTTTAGAAGATACAACAAGTAATAGAGCATTACCAAACAGCCACTGCAGTGCTTTGAAGTCCCTAGACAACCATGCTAAGGAAAAAGAAGTCCTCTCTATAGCAACACTGTTTTGATTAGTAGAAGCGAGCCAGGAGCCTACTAAAAGAAAAAAGGAAGAAAAGAAAAAGCAGCTCTCGAAAATTAATTCTAGCAGAATAAATGTATAAAATAAGCATTGGTAAGTCTCTAATTCAGAGACTAAATTAAATAACCTTAATTTATATAAGAAATAAGCAATCTAAACTGAATTAAGGACATTCTGAGACTTCAAAGGGGTTTAATGCTAGCTAGGTAATCCCCTGCAAATCTTAATTCAGATTAACCTCCTTAAATATCCCTTTTGTTGCCAAACATCATATGTAGGTGTATATATTACATATAAAATATATTGATCCTACCTGAAGTATACTATCACTTGATAACCGGGTCCCTCCTGCCTCACCCCCCAACCTCATACTGCTTCAAAGCCTAACAGCTCCTATCATTCCTGTACTTTTTAGGTTTCTTTAAAAAAAATGTTTTCCACATGTGATTACTGCCTTTTTGTAATCCAGCACTGCACTGTCCTACTAAATTATAAAAAAAACTACCACCCAACAGTCACACTTTGTCCCTTTTCACCTCAACTTTTACCAACAAACTCTATAGGTTAGATACGTGTACTCGCACATTAACTAAAGGCGTACATTAAATTTCTGCACTCCCTTGTATCTTACAGAAATACAAAATATGGCATCCCAGTCTGGTCTGTTTGTACTTGCAGACATCTTGCAATGACAAGTTACAGGACAGAGAGTTGGGTTGTGTCATAGGTAGGTCAGGAACCCTAACAGGTCCCATTAACATAGCTACCATGTTAATTGTAGGTCATAACTACTAAGTTTTCCGACATAAAATGAGCAAGTACTGATTAGTTTAGGTATAATAATTCTGAGTCACCTTTAAGAGATACAAGCATTTAAACATCGCAAGGTCAAGCTAGGACCATTACAGAAAACACATAGTTATGGACAGCAATGTTCTGCTGAGGCTTTGGCAGGAGACTCACAGAGTCACAGTAAACCCAACATTGGCCTATAGCATTCAAGAGGCCTGGGCATGAAAGTCTTTTTCAGCTTTATGATTCTAGAATTGAATTTTTAAAAAAAGAAACCTAAGTAGTTACCCACACTGGCAAACTAGCCACAGTGACGTCTAGTGTATGGGATTCAGAGCGCGAGATTTCAGGGGACGCTTTACCTGACAGACGCTCAGTAGTGGCATGTCAGCCTCACTGGAAGGAAGCCCTATGCTGTTTTGCCAAGAGAAATCAATTCATCACATTGATCTAACAAGTATCACTGCCAGCCTTGGCTATGGAGCTGCTGCTGGAGATGGAGAGTGCTGACCTGCTAATACTAACATTAGCATGCTGCATTGCTGTGCCAGCATCTGCACACAAAATTCATGCTCCATGGCTGTGTGGACCAGCCAAAACTATCTGGGACATATTCTATTAGAGATTATATTGCTTTTGCTCCAACAAGCGGTAACTCTATCGAGATTGGCTAATTCAATTTTCCCCATCTTATCAGATTTCTTTTTAATGAAACTGAACAATAGTTTCATTTGTTATGTTATTAGTTTTCCCAGTGGTAGCAGCAAGACTAACTCAGTTGAAAGCTAAACAACAGCGTCATACCAGTGTTAACTGTTTATCATCGCCATGTGCCAGCTTCATATTGCAAAGTTGCCTTAGTCCATTCCTTTTTGTTTGTTTCCCATCCATGGGGATTCACAGCTCGGAGGTCATCTTCCTGCTCCATCTACTTTGTAGATTAGCATGTACATGTATCTAAGTACTAAACTCCTGGAGAGATCTGAAATTATCTGGGATGTCACAGTGATAGTGGGATACTATGGACTGAAATGGAGAAAGTTGGTTTTTTTTTTTTGAGGAGGAGAAATGATAATCTTACATGTTCATACTTACAGTTCTTGTTAAATAAATATCTTGCAGCACAGACTATACAGGTTGTCATCTGAGAGAAAACATCCAAATCCTCCTGTTGGGTTTATCAACTCAAAATCCTTTCATCAATTAACCTCCAGAGGTGCTCAAAAAAGTTGCAAT
>NW_008824900.1:2552504-2555797 GCF_000699105.1 Pygoscelis adeliae | reverse complement strand
CAAAGACCTACACTGTGTTGGTGTTTGCAGAGAAACTGTATTGAGAAGGCAGATTCATTTGCATGATGCTTGCTGAGATTTTTTTTTAGCTCTCTCTACCTTTAGAGAAATGTTTTGTTTGATCCATGTATTTAGCAGTCGTGAGAAAAGATGACTGTCAGCCTCTGCACACTAAACCTTATAGCACATTAATTCAGAGAAATGGCCCAGAATACACAAAACAATCCTTTTGCCTTAGCTCCCAAATGTCTCAACTCACTTTGGCGTGGTAGAGGCCCTGATTCAAAACCAGAGAGGTAGGTCTACTGCAGAACTCCTTGTCAGCCCATCTTTGTTGGTAGATCCACACACAATGTTGTCCAAAGCCAGAATGAGCACAGGTCACAGAAGTCAAAGACACTATGTAAGCTGCCCACCCAGCATCAGGGTGTAAATCGAGGATTAAAACAACAGCCTCCAGCTTCAGCTGTCAGCCAAAACTTGTCCTCCTAATTTACTTCCTGGCCTTCAGATATCACCTGGTTCCCATTCTTACCCCCAGATCCTGAGCACGTAATATGCTTTCAAGCCTCTGCCTTATCACCACCAGTTGGCTCATCTCTTGCGAAGACTGCACCCAACAAAACCATCTGCAGGTGCTGCCTTCAGTAGAACTATTCTTCCCAGAGCCAAATACACACAATAGCCACAGCGGTTATTAAGGGTCAGGTGAAGGGCTTACTTTTACAATTGCTAGCAGATAGTAGCTGAAAATCTAGTCAGAACCACTTAGTCCTGACAACATGTCCTTCCCATCCGAAAGCATTGCTGTCAAAGGTATTATGGTTAACAAACCACACAAAACCCAGCATTTCCACAATTTAGAAAACCTGGAGGGCTAGTTAGTGCAGAGATGATTGTTTCCCTGGTACATTTAAAAGCCTCAAAATCTGACCACTAAATCTTGTACCAACAACTGCAATGCTTTCACATTGGCTGCCAGCATGTCAAAGGGAGCTAGACAACCCAAAAGCAGTCTAAGGATAAATGGCTAAATGAACCCAATTTTCTTATCCAAATAAAGTAATAAGACAACATCCACATTATGTGGAATAGAGAAGAACCTGGTTAAGGCAGCCATTGCAGCCACCCAGCGTCCAGCTTAATTTTGTTTGTGTAGTTTTTCAGCAACTGAAGAACAATGTGCGGTAACAGCCCCAATGTATGCAGAACTTCCATGAGATGAGAACTGCTTTTCATGACCAAACTAGACTGAATTCCATCATGCTCAGGTTACAAAGAACAAGCAGAAGCAATCAAAGATCCTTTTTGAGCTCAATGTCTGTTTGTTTTTAAAGCATTTACTTAAACTTAAATATTCGTGCCCTGGTTAGCAGTGGCTAAGCTAAAACAAGAGCCAGAGGCCCCCAGCACCAGTATTGCTGTGCAGCTGGAGCACCCTGACTGCTGCAGGACCGAGAGGAAACACCTGGCTTTTGAACCAACCATCATGGAAATGGCTAGTTTTTAGCATTATCCTTGTGTGCTTATGGGTGCATGCTTCATGTCTGCCCCACCTGTAACACTAGAAGCTTCCAGAGTTGCTCTGCTACATCTTCAGTAATTTGCAATGCCCAGATACTGTATAATTCGAATAGAGCATCAACATATGTCTTCCACAGAGTGCTCCCTAATACTGATTGGAAATATACCTCTGACCTCATAAGGAACAATATTCTACTCCAAACTCTTGTTGATCCAGTAACACACACTTTTTTTCCACCAAGACTAACATTATTCTACAAATAAATTAACTAAGCAATTTTAACAGGAATACTAAAGCATTCAGCAAGTGTTCAATATTAGAGGTACTTAAATATTTACTCCTGAAGCTAGACTGGAGCTCACAGTGTGGAGTTTAAAAAAAAATATAATTATTTGCATTACAATAGCACCTGGGAACCTAGTCACAAATAGGACCCTATTGTACAAGCACTGAATGAAAAAGGCAGTCTCTGAAAAGCTTTTACACTAAAAACAACTGTGCAGTAATTTCAACTACTTCTTATTTCATTTCCAGGGCTGAGCTCTTAGAGTTTAGCTGCATGAGACAGTAAATATGTTCTTACTCTGAGCACCCTGTACATAAATTAAAAGCACAAGGAGTCCATGCATCACTGGCCAGCTCTTACCTATCATAATTCCTCATTGTTTCATACAAAGCAGCAAAGCAGAGACTATTTGTAGTGTGCTTGTGGCAAATAAATTGCAATCGTAACACTATATCTATATTTTACATATATATAAAATATTTATTTTTAGGAATCTCAATACTAAATAAAATTTTTTTTTAAACCTCTTCAATTCTGAAGATGGTATGAACTGCTGTGTTTTGTGATTAATTATGTCTGTTGCAACATGGTGTTTGCCTACAAAATACTCTGGGCCATGCTGGTGATTAACCAGTTTTTCTTATGTCTGAATAATAATTAAAACCAAATATGCTATAAGTTCCAGACAAGGACATACACAAAGGTAAAACATGAAGGTACTGCTGTCTGTAGTCCCCGCCCCTAAATCGTGCAAGTTTCAACTTATGCTGTGTTAGAGAAAAAGGAGATAACAGGTTGGAAATGTAAAAACCAGTCACACAAAATAAAACCCAAGATGTGTGTGCACTGTCTTTTCATGATTGTGTAGATCATTTAAAAAAAATATAAATACAAAAATGTATCCCAGCTTCTGTAGTTCTAAAGATACAACCTGTGACCAATAAATCAGAAAGCTGGGTATCTTCTGCTTACTATCTTAGTCTGCCAAACAATTATGCAGTGAAATGTTCTAATTGCACTTTGATTTTAATGTTAAAACCCATTTCCATAATTTCAGTGGATCTTTACAACACCATTTAATATTTGCCAATGAAGCAAATGAGCTGCAAGTAACATTCACAGATGGTTCATGTTTTCCATTAAGTCTGCAAGCTAAGATTTTCTTTGTTTACAAAAAAAAAGTAAACGCTTTGGAAAAGTACCATGAACTGGAGGCTTACCCAAATCAGTAAGTGGCAGCCTGAACACCTCTCAACACCTACAGGTGAATGAGCGCCCCATCACTAAGATAACACATTTTTCTTACAGGGGAGAACAAAACCTTGGTCAGGTAAGGAGTTTTGTAACAAACACATGCTACTTTCTAAGTCAGAAGTCTGGGGTGCGACTGAATTATGCTTAGGTTTAACGAACCCGAGCACTTCAGACTAACCTGGTAAGGGAGAGACAAAGCTAGTTTCTCACATGTTCATACCATCTTTC
>NW_008824900.1:2548912-2552469 GCF_000699105.1 Pygoscelis adeliae | reverse complement strand
TCTCCCAGGGGTTTTCCTCTATTTCTGTTTTTATAAGAAACATTTATAGCAGTATAAATCCAGACTTGGCAGCTCAGAGATGTTTTAAAAGTGATATCACATTGTTAAAATAATTAACCCATTAAACAGATCTTTCAAAGAAAAATATCTGTCTTTTCTCCAACTAGTTTCTACTACACTTTTTTATTTATACAGCAAGGTTTCAGCGTTACGATATTTGAAGTGGCATCATTCTGACATACTAACCAGTGTAAATTATATTGACCCAGGGTTCCCACAGCAGCTCTTGACTGATCACAGTATGAATTGAGCAGAAAAAGCGAAGAACGATCAAAACAATGATGACCTTAAAGCTGTACTTTTGTTCAGGTGTCTGCCCTATATGGGAATACAGTCTCGGGCCCCTAGTTTATAGTACTATTAGAAAGTGGCAAAATACACATAGATGAAAACACAACTTTCTAACGCAACAGAGAAAAGTTGAAGAACATTAACAGAACTGAATGTACGTTCTGTTAATTCCTTACTGGCAAGAAGTCAACATGATTCAACTGGTTTTGACCTGCTCTGTTTTATAATTTATGCTCCAATATTAACACAGTGCTGGGAATGAATGCTTTTTCATTTCAACTTCCTGTTTTTGTGTAACTCTAATTTTGACCTAAATATTAAAAAAAAAAATAAAAATGGGAGGGGGGAGCAGAGGAGCTGCACGCACATTTTTTAGGGAAGGGCAGGGCAAAGTCCTTCTGCCAAACTCAGGGTGCTGAACTTCCATTTCAGCACAGGGAACCTGGCCTTCTGCTGTGGGGCCCTGAAGTTATTCCTTTGAAAGTCATTCTTTTCAATAGCTCGTTCACTTTGAAGTAATAGCTATATACAAGCAGAACTAACAGTTCTGCATCACAAAACATTTAAGCTGTGATATAACAAGCAAGAACATCATGATGGTTGTTTGCCACTAATGCAAACTGCTGTTGAAGTACTATATTTCTGAACACTCTGATTGGATAAGTGTCCTAAACATTCGATTAAAGTTACTGGTCACAGTCACCAGTTAAGGTTCTTTACACAAAACTGAAACCTTTTTTTCATTCAATACTGCCCAAGTTTTGGGCTAGAAGTGATTGTATTTTTCAAAAATTATTTATGTTTAAAGCTGCCACTGATATCTTAAGCAAGAGAAAGAAAATAAAAGCTAACTGGTTCTGTGATCACAAGAACTAATTTCCTGTTTTCAAAAGCTCCAATTCAAATGTGCAAACTCCCAATTTCTGCATAGTAAGTCTAATTTTGGGGATGTATCAGAATTAGGCAGCACAAGTGCAGCATGTTCAGCCAATACATCTTGGAATTAAATCTGCTGCGTAGGTACATGTGCTTTCTGAAAGCGCCAGGCTTACAACAACTATCTTAAAAGCACAATGGCCCTGACCCAGCTCCTGTACGTTTACAAATCCTGCACATGATAAAGCACTTAAAATTCACCCCACAAACATTTCTGGAAAAAAAGGTGGGCATAAACCCTCAGATACGGACACTCTTAGCCCCAGGGGCAGCATAAATTCTGTACAGTTCTTCTCCACTATATTTTAGTGTCTTTGCAAATACCCGTTATCTTCAAATGAAACACATGCAATGAAACCACAAAACCTTATTAAGAAGCACTGGTTCCTGGCATCACTTCAGACAACTGAAAAATCACAGCAACTCAGAGATTGCCTGTTATTTTTTCTCCTAAACACAGTATGAAGAACTGTAAAGACACACTGCCTGATGATCCTATAGTCTGTTCCTGAATCATCATTGAGGCACAGTAACTTAAAGGCCTATTTTCATGCTGCATGGATAGGTCTATCTGAATATGAGGCACTTGTACTGTGATGGCTTACGTTGAAAGTATATATTTGTGTGATTGCATCATGTTTCCCATCCACACTTCTGTGTCTGTTGCCTATAAGCGATGATCGCCTTCCATCAACAGAGAAAGAGAGGCCAGGATTAGTGAGCACCAGCAAGAAACATAATGAGCCTTTCCTGGAGCACCCTTATGGCCAGATCATTCAGCCTGTAGTCAAATGTTTCTGTAGGAAATTACTTCTTTATTGTAATAGAGACATTTCTTCTCTTTCTGCTGTTAGCATTACTTTCAGTAATATTGGTGACTAGGTATCACCTAAAAGACACAAACATTACAGGACAAACCCCAGCTGCTACTACTGAATTAGAAGAGAGAGTAAGAGCCACTCAAATACAAACAGAGCAAGCAGACCAGCAGTTTGGAGGAGATTTTCAAACCTTTTCATCCATCAGGGGAGATGCACGTGTACATGCATGTTCCTTTTTTCTTTCTTCTAAGAGACTGCAGTAACTCCTCTAGGGATATTTTCTTTGCAAGCTTGCACTTCTGTTGCTGGTTTTAAGAGTTTTTGCTTCACAAATTAGGAAATTTTTCTCCTCATGCAGGGACACAGCTGATCTTCCTTAATGCCCCCTTCTCCCTCCGAGTTCACAGCTTTTTGGATTTGACCATGCCGTCCTCTTAAACAACTTTAGCCGAGTCTGCTTAATTGGCACCTCCCAGCAAATGCAGAAAAAGCCAATTAAGTGTTTGTACTCCAGTTTGTGTGGGTTCTTGAGCCAAACTATCACTTTAGGTTTCTAATCAAGTAACATGGATGACGCATCTTCACCCGACACCCCCCACAATCAGAGGAGGTTTTTTTGCAATAATATTTGTTCACTTCTGCTGAATGAGCCTGCATCACAAATGGGCCAAGTACGAGTTATTAACTCATTAAAACTACTTGGGTATAGCACTATTTTAACAACACACATATTTGCAAGAGGCAGATATTATGAGCAAGATTAAGCGCTGGTTGCCTGCCTGGCATGGCAGCTCTGCTGTACTGCTAGGAAAAGACCTGAACAGACAACAAAACCTCTTTACCGAAGTTGATCCAAACAGACATCCTTTGCCAGGGGCTCGTGACCAGGCACGCTGCACAGGGGAGCTGCATGAGGCACAGATACAACATACCTCTCAAATCCGACCTAAATCCTGGATAAGAGTTTGCTTTGTGCCCTGTGCTCCCCACCTCTGCTTTTGAGGGCTATGCTGCAGTGTTATGCTTTACTGTCAGCTAACCAGGTATAAACAGACCATCTATGTTTAAGAGCTAGAAATACATTTATAGCCTCATACACCTTTTTTACAAGTATTCTTGGAAATTCACATACGGTGTTTGCATTTATCTTTTAATTTATATAAACCTTCTATGCCATTAGTGTTAGTTGATTAAATTGCTTAACAACTAACAACCCTCAATTATTGCACATCTTCCTCAGCCAAACACGTTTTCCTCTTGCTTGTATTAAACTTCCTCAGTCCCTAGTCTTCCTGTTCCCTATCTCACGACCCTTTTCCCTCTTTCTCAGTAAATGAACATTACTGTCATATTTCACGATACGCACTCTTCTCAAGTTGCTCCCGCACCGCCACCGTGGTGCCCCCTTTGTGGCAGGTTGACCTTGGCAGCCTGCCAGATGCCCACCCA
>NW_008824900.1:2541839-2548868 GCF_000699105.1 Pygoscelis adeliae | reverse complement strand
CCTCCCACTTCTCACAGGACAAGGTGGAAATAATATGAAAAAGCTCATGAGTTGAAATAAAGGGAGCTCACTTACCAATTAGCATCATGGGCAAAACAGACTCAACTCAGGGGAAATTAATTTAACTTACTGCCAATTAAAATAGAGTTGGATGGTGAGAAAGAAAGACAAAAACTAAAATACCTTGCCCCCCCCACTCCCCTTCTTCCCAGGCTCAACCTCACTCCTTCATCCCCAACTCCTCCACCTCCTCCCTATTCAGGACCAACTCTAAGACTCTCAGATTTTTTTCATCTGCCTCTACAAAAGTTGAAAAGTAGAACAAATATGGGCTTGTTTGCATTAAGTAACATTCACCCATGCCATTTTTCTCTTGAGGCACAAATCTCTTCACAGCCAAAAAATTTTTCCCCCAAGAAAAAAAATGCAGTCTGACTCCCACGGTTTCCTCACGCCTGAGAAATGTCCTTACAACCACCAGCACTACTCACAGGACCAGAAATGCTGCTGCACCAGTAAAACCTCTCCTTAATACCTGGTTCCTCACCAGCAGCTTTGCTTAATTAGGAGATCCACCCTGAAAAGTGCTTGGGAGTTGAAAAACAGGTGTAGCTGCTTTCAGGTTTTTATCTTACTACCTGACCAATAGCAAAATGACCATGGCTGAGGGAGGAAAAAGTCAAAACAAACACCAGGAAAAAAAGAAAATTCAAGACTGCTCGAAAAATGCCTATTTTGCTGTTCTAAAATAATTGCAAAAAATAAGTTTTGCATACAGTATAAGCCTAATTCCAGTATAAGACAGTGTCCAGCTGTTTCAATTAATATAATTACAAGTGTATCCTTTGAGCTGAACCCCACAGGTGAAGGAATTCTCTGATTTACTGTCTCCATAAAATAAAATAAAATAAATAAATGAAGGCAGCTCATTCTGCCTGAGTGAGAGTCTGTGGCTACAAACATTTTAGGTTATTGCATTTTACATGAGTATATGTCAGTATTTTTATCACATAACTGAAGAGCATGCCCAGAATGTGAGACGCACTAAAACAAAATTTGTATATACAACAGCTCCTTGAGTACTGGGAACTTGGCTGAAGAGCTTTTGAGTTTTAAGGAATATTCTTTTCTATAAAACAGCTGCAGAAAATCAGCTGGTGACCTCTTTCTGGTACACAGTCTGCTGTATTGCCCAGCATCATTTAAAGCACCACACAATTGAAAGAAGAAAGTGGGGGACAAGAATATATGATAATACCTTCTACTGAGCCAGACAAACTGCACAAGAAAGGTTTTTTTAATTTTTATTTTGTTAATGTTAAGCCCATTTTAAAAAAATATCTAAGTCTCCCAGCTTTCAGGTTTGACTAGTGAAATGTGCTGCGTCTGGGCTGCCTTTTCAACAGCAGTTACTGAACCAGAGGATCTCTGGAGGAAATTTCTTTTGTAGTGCACACAGGCTTGGAAACAACATACAGGTGGTTCTTTTGCAAATGCCCAAGAGCTACAATTTCTCTTAGCAACCGCACTCTATTTTAGGAGACTGAGCCGTGATTTGTGCACGTGCAGGATGGGAAGAAGACTGGTTTAAAGTTTCTTCATTTACAAGTTTCATTTTAGGCCTTTCTACAAGAAAAGACATTTTTACCTTTTATCTTGGAGGTAGGGAGAGGACAGCTTTGTTGACTGCTCTTACAGATTTTTTTTTTATAGTATAAGTGCCACAGATAGAGGGAGCACCTCCGTTATTTTTTCTAGTTCTTGAAATATCACTGGTGCGAATGGATTTGGCAAAAGCTTGGAAAAATGTAGCAGCATTCAAGCAGTCAAATACAAGTGTGATTTCCTGTGCCATAATAGAAAAGTACATTTTCTGCAAGACTTAACAGTGAATATTCTAATATTTTATATGCCAATGAGGTAGGTTGGTATAGGAGAGGAACATGTACTCCTGGAGCCGCTGACTGTGTTGACGAGGTTACTGCAGGCCTAATCCTGCTGGTTTTCCATCAACAGAATAACCTTGCTTTCTAACATTGTGCAAGGCTGTCTCAGCCCAGATGAGAGAGGAGCTGCTCCATGTCTCCCACAAGAAGAAAGAGAAACTGTGGCCTACCTGTTTGACAGTATTTTTTAAAAAATGTTGGTACTTTTAACTGAGGTTGTTTTAGAAGGCCTGTACCTAAGGGAGCCAGCAGTGTAGAGGCTAAATTGCCCTCATTGGCAAATAAAAATTTTAGGTGTACTGAGCTGACTGCACTTCTTATCTGAAGTAAATGGCTAAACAAATCCAGATTTGTTCAGGCAGAAGACCACCTAGAAATGCCAGGTCTTATAAGCAAAGAATCACAGCTAGATATCACAGAAACTGTATAAAATATATTTCGCTGACTTTCTTTGTCCCTTACTGACTAGATTCAGCCGGGGCAGGGGGCGAGAGCCCAGCATCTGCATTTGAGGAAAGTGAATGAAAAGTGAGGCCACTCTCATAGGCAGGAATTGTGTTACTTATGAGTTGGGGTATTAAAAACAGCTTAGACCAGCCAAGAATTATTTAATCTGAATTCTTACTAAATTAGGTGCTTAAGAAGTACAGGGAAAGCAGCATGGCAGGAACCCCATATTCAAGCCTGTGATTCTCCTATCCCCCCATGTTTTTATTTCTTCATATTTTAAGTATTTAATTAATCTATACAGAGTTTTTAATACAATACAGTTGATTAACGCTTGTGATTTCAGTGCCTTTTTAGTATAACAAATCTCTTCTGAGAAATATTCCCAGTTAATGATCTGTGTCATTTTTTAAAGTTTGCCTTCTAACTAATTTTAGTGGAAATATCATTAAATTCTTCATTATACTTATTTATAGCAAGGACTGAATTGGATTTTAGATGTTATGATTTTACCCTAATAAAGACCTACAGCTCTCAAAACACCCTATTCTCTCTGCTTTTGGAGCTCTAATACAAAGTTTTGGAACTAAGTGTAGCTAAAAAAATAAAAGATGGGGAGGAGGAGGTTTCTGTTCTACTCTGAGGCCGGCTGAGCGTTGCAGGAAGGTGCCTTGGGGTGCTGGTCCACACTGTCTCTGTCCACACCTCTGCAAAACCTCCTGCCCCTCCCAGCCCTCTCTTCCCACGGCTCATTTCGGTCCCTGCACCGCAGCATCCCACTCCCTGTGAACACCAGTACCGTCGTGTTGAGGCTGTGCTGTAAACCTCTGGCACTGAAAGGATGGAGACGAGACCCCTTCTATGGGGTGACTCAGTGTGCTGGCATTTCTTTGCTCTTTCCCCGTAACCAAATCGTTAACGTCTTGTCTCTCTTCCCACTTCGCACACAGGGATACGTTCGCTGTGTCCTGTCTCACTAACCAGTGGAGAAGGGTCATTTCTCCCACGTGCCCTGTCCAGCTGAGGCTCCTTGCTGTGCTCGTGCCAGCCAAGAGCTGGGTGGCACACGACATCTCAAAGCGCTTCAGCTAGAGATTAACAATCCGACCCCCACTAACAGCCCACTCAGCAGTGCCGAGCTCTGGGGAGCTCTGCATGGCACAGAAGTGGTTTGACTGTCGGCCATGTGAAGACATTGCCCAGCCAGACCCTGCCTTACTCTGGAGGACTGAAATAACAGCTGATTTAAGAGGGAAGAGCTGGGGGAGGCGATCATGTATTTACACTAGGCACAAACTCTTATCTACTGCCTATCTCCTAAGCTGAGCAATTTTTATCTTTACAGTTGGCCCAGAGATAAGGCAAAAATAACTATATTTCAACCATATAGTTTTCTAATTATATTGTTTTGACCAACTCTATCGTAAGGAAACACTACATAACTATTGGTCTCTACTCTGCTTTTTAAACACAAGTGCTGTTTTGTTTTGTTTATTTTTGTATACAGAGTATTTTTTCTGCTCCTGGGCAAAGCAAACCCTGGGACAAACAGGTGGTTGTGCCTCAGGGCCAAGGATGCATGCGGCAAGGGCCATGGCGGGTGGCAGCGCCAGGAGCCCCGTCATGTGTCTCCGCACCCCCCTTCCACTTGTAAGCTCCACCAGAACAGAGATCACGGCATCAACCTTGGTAATAGCAGCCTTAGTGCGTCCTACCCATGCCTCTGGTCTTGCAGGGTCACACAGCTCTTCCTGACTGAAGGCAGAGGAGGGCTGTTCTGCGCTGTCAGCTGCCATGTGGGATGCAGCTTGGCTCCCACACTCCCCCTCCCTACCCCAGGGAAGACATCCATGTCTCCAGGCACTGCCTGCACAGTCGCCTTGGCTTGCTCTACATTTCATTCAAGGGCTCTCCTCCTCTTACTGTCTCTTCTCCTGCTTCTTTTTTCATTCCTGGCCTCTTTTTCGAGGGGCAGTGGACTCCCGCTGATGGGAAGCCAGGCGCAGAGGGTAGGACAGGTTGCTCAGGGTCTGCTTCAAACCACTGTGGAGATGCTGAATGTGCCAGGTCGGCCTCCCTCGCCTGGCACAGGCCAAACTCAAGAGGTCTTGCACCCTATATTAAGCAAACCACATTGGAAACAGAGAGTAAGCTGGGCCTGTGTTCAAAAGACATCAGGAATTTCCTACGAACTGACAGTGCATTGTGCTTATGCAGAAGCATGCACAGGCACAGCTGCGTGGCAAATGTAGCTGTGGTGGCCGGTGCGAATGTACACCATTGTCACATGAATTATGCATTTCTTTGCATGTAAAATATTAAGCATATTTATGTATCTTTCTTTACTGCTTTTTACTTTACTGGACATAGCATGACGTTTTCCCCATCACTATATTAGACCTTGAGTTAAGGCAAGTTCCTTGTTAGGGAGTGAGGGTTTGGTTGGTTGGGTTTTTTTAATTGGTACTTTTACATTCTAGTGAAACAACGAGTAAACAAATAAAAAATTCATTAGAGAGAGGCAGCTCAACTTAGATGAAAGTTTTACAACATATAGCTCTGCTTTCAAAAGCAGAAAATCCAGTCACCAGGTCATTAGCACAGCATGCAGCACCACAGAAATGAGGAACATTAGAACTTGTGTCGTTTGCAAGATTTACTAATATTTCAGTGTCTTAACAGCAACGCTTCAGCCTAAAAGCTTCCCAAAAGGCACTTCAACATTTAAAATACCAGATCCAAATGGCTCTGCATGCATTTACTCATTACAAGCATATTTAAAACAATGCATTTGGGCTGGCTTGTGACAACTTTGGGGCTACTGTGGGAAGGCAGGGGGAGGGCACAAGGAATATTTGTTCCTTATTTCGCCCCGTTGCAAGGGCAGCCAGACTATGCCTGCTCTTGAGCATGTGTGGAACGACTGCTGCAGTGCCAGAGGTGCTCGTGGGAGTCGTTGCATGTACAGATTACATTTTAGTGTTTGACTGTGAAGATTCCCCTGAAGAAGCTAACGCTGATTATGATCCTAGCTTGATAGCTTTGCTTCTTTGAACATGTCAAGTTAATTTCATGCTGAATAAGGAGAAAACTTATGCCTGTCACAGTGCTATATATCAGTCAGGAGCTAAGAACAAAGGCTTTAAAACCTGACTTACTAGGTTTGCCACATGCATTGGCTACAAAAAGTGAAATGCAAGTAAGTTTCTTTCTTTGTGCTTTTCACAGCACAGATAAACTTTCCTTTGGAAGAGAAGGTGGCTACAGAGGGGTCCCCATTACCATGTATAATGGCTTTGCATTATGCTCTTCAGCACTGGTGGAAGCACTGTCTGGGAAGAATGGCTCTGTAAGTGTGTTGGGGGCTGCTCCTCTGCATGTCCATCCCCTCTTCCCAGGTCTCTCTTGAAAGATAGCTGTTGTAGTTAGTTACCAACAAGCTCAAAGAGACTCTTCCCCTTTAAAGTCAGGTTAATATACTGAGAAAGCATGAATCTTTTTGGGTTTTCTGTGGTCTTTTCTTTGTTTGGTTGGGTTTTTTCCCAGCTCCAGACTCTGTTACGCTTTTTAAATCTTTACTTGCTGTTTGAGCTTCTCAATCTCCTCCAGTTTAATACTAGGAATTGTAAAAACAGTCTTTAAAAGGAAAAACAACAAAAAAAACCCCACTGAGTTGAGTTAGTTAAGCAAACTGCTTCTCCTGAATCAAGTGCAAAAATAAGGTCTCAGAAAGCCTTCATAAGCTGCACCGTAGGAATGCAATTACTACTGAAAACAGTGCAATCACAGTTGCTATCTTTTAGAAGCTAAAACTTTAGTAATACTTTCAGTAAAGCCATCTTAGTTACAAACAACTCCACATAGAAGGGGAAGTCCCAGAGATTTTGCAGATGCCCATCATAAGGAAATTTCAAAACCTCTGCATGACCCATCTTGAGGCTTTTCCAGTTTTAAGTTAAACTTTATGAAAGACGGATGGCCAGTTGTAAATGAGAGCATGGCACTGAATACTTCATTAATAGTAAAAAGTCTTCGGCATTGTTTTCTATTACTTTTTAGCACATACTTCTTTTATAGTTACGAAAGGAAGGAGTGTCTTATGGGTGTGTTACAAGCTACTGGCGATTTTTCTATTTCGGGGGAGATAATTAAAAGTGACTTGAAGAGCTAAGCCTCTAAACTTCCTGACAAGACTGTTGGTTTCCTTCTCCTACATAAGTCTTTGTCCTTTTTCTCCACATTATCAACAGATTCACGGAAGAGTTGCTTTGCTTTCACAGTTGAGATTCTAGGAAAATTCAGTTTTCAATTACCCTTAAATAACTTACCTAGGTTGGGTTATTATACAAAATGTTCAGGAAAGCATAAGGTAAAAAAAAAAAAATCATTAATTTCTCCTGTGTATGTGGAGAAATGCAACTTAGACGGAGAAAAGCCTCGATTCTGTGTTTTCTTCAAGGTCAAATTTATCTTTGAAGGCTGAAAGAGAATTCCTGTATGTAAATATGGGAGAAGAGAGTGAGTCACCCTCCATTCCCCATTGCACAGAAGGCCTAATGAAAGACTGGCACCAGTGATAGGAGAGGAATAGCTTTAATCCCATTGGACTGGACTATGGCTTATTTATTTACGAGGA